>NW_027476441.1:0-230990 GCF_051020955.1 Megalopta genalis | reverse complement strand
CAAATACTTGTGATATACATGATTTAGCTTCAACTGCATGCGAAACAAACGAGTTAGCTTCAAATCCAAGCGAAACACATGATTTAGCTTGAAACCAATGCGAAGTAGAAGTCCTAGTTTCAAATTCATGCGAATCGAATGATTTGGTTTCAAATACTTGCGAATATAAGCGATATAGCTTCAACTGCATGCGAAACAAACGAGTTAGCTTCAAATCCAAGCGAAACACATGATTTAGCTTCAAATTCTTGCGATTCACATGGTTTAGCTTCAAATCCTTGGTATGCAAATGGTTTAGCTTCAAATACTTGTTTATACATAATTTAGCTTCAACTGCATGCGAAACAAACGAATTAGCTTCAAATGCAAGCGAAACACATGATTTAGATTCAAATTCATGCGAAGTAGGCGGCTTAGATTCAAATCCATGCGAAACGAATGGTTTTGCTTCAAATACTTGTGATATACATGATTTAGCTTCAACTGCATGCGAAACTAACGAGTTAGCTTCAAATCCAAGCGAAACACATGATTTAGCTTCAATTTCATGCAAAGTATAAGTCTTAGCTTCAAATACATGCGAAATAAATGGTTTAGCTTCAAATACATGTTTTATACATGATTTAGCATAAACTGCATTGCGAAACAATCGAGTTAGCTTCTAATCCAAACTTCAAATCAATGCGAAGTAGAAGGAATGCGAAACAATCGAGCTAGCTTCAAATCCAAGCGAAACACATGATTTAGATTCAAATTCATGCGACGTAGGAGGCTTAGATTCAAATCCATGCGAAGCGAACGGTTTAGCTTCAAATACTTGTGATATACATGATTTAGCTTCAACTGCATGCGAAACAAACGAGTTAGCTACAAATCCAAGAGAAACACATGATTTAGCTTGAAATCAATGCGAAGTAGAAGCCCTAGTTTCAAATTCATGCGAATCGAATGATTTGGTTTCAAATACTTGCGAATATAAGCGACATAGCTTCAACTGCATGCGAAACAAACGGGTTAGCTTCAAATCCAAGCGAAACACATGATTTAGCTTCAAATTCTTGCGAATCACATGGTTTAGCTTCAAATCCTTGCGATGCAAATGGTTTAGCTTCAAATACTTGTTTATACATAATTTAGCTTCAACTGCATGCGAAACAAACGAATTAGCTTCAAATGCAAGCGAAACACATGATTTAGATTCAAATTCATGCGAAGTAGGAGGCTTAGATCTAAATCCATGCGAAACGAATGGTTTAGCTTCAAATACTTGTGATATACATGATTTAGCTTCAACTGCATGCGAAACAAACGAGTTAGCTTCAAATCCAAGCGAAACACATGATTTAGCTACAAATCAATGCGAAGTAGTAGCCTTAGTTTCAAATTTATGCGAAACGAATGATTTGGCTTCAAATACTTGCGAATATAAGCGATCTAGCTTCAACTGCATGCGAAACTAACAAGTTAGCTTCAAATCCAAGCAAAACACATGATTTAGCTTCGAATCATTGCGCATTAGATGGCTTAGCTTCAAATCCAAGCGAAACACATGATTTAGATTCAAATTCATGCGACGTAGGAGGCTTAGATTCAAATCCATGCGAAACGAACGGTTTAGCTTCAAATACTTGTGATATACATGATTTAGCTTCAACTGCATGCGAAACAAACGAGTTAGCTTCAAGTCCAAGCGAAATACATGATTTAGATTCAAATTCATGCGACGTAGGAGGCTTAGATTCAAATCCATGCGAAATGAACGGTTTAGCTTCAAATACTTGTGATATACATGATTTAGCTTCAACTGCATGCGAAACAAACGAGTTAGCTTCAAATCCAAGCGAAGCACATGATTTAGCTTCAATTTCATGCAAAGTATAACTCTTAACTTCAAATACATGCGAAATAAATGGTTTAGCTTCAAATACATGTTTTATACATGATTTAGCCTAAACTGCATTGCGAAACAATCGAGTTAGCTTCTAATCCAAACTTCAAATCAGTTCGAAGTAGAAGGATTGCGAAACAATCGAGTTAGCTTCAAATCCAAGCAAAACACATGATTTAGCTTCGAATCGATGCGCATTAGAAGGCTTACCTTCAAATCCATGCGATACAAATGGTTCAGCTTCGAATACTTGTGATATACATGATTTAGCTTCAACTGCATGCGAAACAAACGAGTTAGCTTCAAATCCAAGCGAAACACATGATTTAGATTCAAATTCATGCGACGTAGGAGGCTTAGATTCAAATCCATGTGAAACGAACGGTTTAGCTTCAAATACATGCGAATATTAGCGATATTGCTTCAACTGCATGCGAAACAAACGAGTTAGCTTCAAATCCAAGCGAAACACATGATTTAGCTTCAAATTCTTGCGAATCACATGGTTTAGCTTCAAATCCTTGCGATGCAAATGGTTTAGCTTCAAATACTTGTTTATACATAACTTTGCTTCAACTGCATGCGTAACAAACGAATTAGCTTCAAATGCAAGCGAAACACATGATTTAGATTCAAATTCATGCGACGTAGGAGGCTTAGATTCAAATCCATGCGAAACGAACGGTTTAGCTTCAAATACTTGTGATATACATGATTTAGCTTCAACTGCATGCGAAACAAACGAGTTAGCTTCAAATCCATGCGAAACCCATGGTTCAGCTTCAAATAACTGTGATTTACATGATTTATCTTCAACTGCATGCGAGAGAAACGAATTAGCGTCAAATGCAAGCGAAACGCATAATTAAGCTTCAAATACGTTCGAAATACATGGTTCAGATTAATATTCATGCAAAACAAATGGTTCAGCTTCAAATACTTGTGTTACACATGAATTAGCTTCAAATGCAGGCGAAACAAACCAGTAGGCTTCAAAACCGAGCGATACACATGATTTAGATTCAAATTCATTCGAAGTAGGAGGCATAGCTTCAAATCCATGCGAAACGAATGGTTTAGCTTCAAATACTTGTGATATACATGATTTAGATTCAACTGCATGCGAAAACAACGGGTTAGCTTCAAATCCAATCGAAACACATGATTTAGCTTCAAATTCCTCCGAAGTAGAAGGCTTAGCTTTAAATACATGAGAAACAAATGATTTATCGTCAGATAATTGCGATATATGTGATATAGCTTGAAATCCATGCGAATCACATGATTTAGCTTCAAATTCATGCGAATCACATGGACTAGCTTCATAGCTTCATATTCTTGCGAAACAGATGGATTAGATTCAGATACTTGTGATGTACATGTTTTAGCTTCAACTGCATGCGAAACAAACGTGTTAGCTTCAAATCAAAGCGAAACACATGATTTATCTTGAAATCAATGCGAAGTTGAAGGCTTTGCTTCAAGTCCATTCGAAGCGAATGGTTTAGCTTCAAATACATGTGATATACACGATTTATCTTCAAATGCAGGCGAAAAAAAACGAGTTAGCTTCAAATCCATGCGAAACCCATGGTTTAGCTTCAAATAATTGTGATTTACATGATTTTTCTTCAACTGCATGCGAAAGAAACGAATTAGCTTCAAATGCAAGCGAAACGCATAATTCAGCTTCAAATACGTTCGAAATACATGGTTCAGATTAATATTCATGCAAAACAAATGGTTCAGCTTCAAATACTTGTGATATACATGAATTAGCTTCAAATGCAGGCGAAACAAACCAGTAGGCTTCAAAACCGAGCGATACACATGATTTAGATTCAAATTCATTCGAAGTAGGAGGCTTAGATTCAAATCCATGCGAAACGAATGGTTTAGCTTCAAATACTTGTGATATACATGATTTAGATTCAACTGCATGCGAAAACAACGGGTTAGCTTCAAATACAAGCGAAACACATGATTTAGCTTCAATTTCATGCAAAGTATAAGTCTTAGCTTCAAATACATGCGAAATAAATGGTTTAGCTTCAAATATATGTTTTGTACATGATTTAGCATAAACTGCATTGCGAAACAATCGAGTTAGCTTCTAATCCAAACTTCAAATCAATGCGAAGTAGAAGGAATGCGAAACAATCGAGTTAGCTTCAAATCCAAGCGAAACACATGATTTAGATTCAATTTCATGCGACGTAGGAGGCTTAGATTCAAACCCATGCGAAGCGAACGGTTTAGATTCAAATACTTGTGATATACATGATTTAGCTTCAACTGCATGCGAAACAAACGAGTTAGCTACAAATCCAAGCGAAACACATGATTTAGCTACAAATCAATGCGAAGTAGAAGCCCTAGTTTCAAATTCATGCGAATCGAATGATTTGGTTTCAAATACTTGCGAATATAAGCGACATAGCTTCAACTGCATGCGAAACAAACGGGTTAGCTTCAAATCCAAGCGAAACACATGATTTAGCTTCAAATTCTTGCGAATCACATGGTTTAGCTTCAAATCCTTGCAATGCAAATGGTTTAGCTTCAAATACTTGTTTATACATAATTTAGCTTCAACTGCATGCGAAACAAACGAATTAGCTTCAAATGCAAGCGAAACACACGATTTAGATTCAAATTCATGCGAAGTAGGAGGCTTAGATTGAAATCCATGCGAAACGAATGGTTTAGCTTCAAATACTTGTGATATACATGATTTAGCTTCAACTGCATGCGAAACAAACGAGTTAGCTTCAAATCCAAGCGAAACAAATGATTTAGCTTCAAATCAATGCGAAGTAGTAGCCTTAGTTTCAAATTTATGCGAACCGAATGATTTGGCTTCAAATACTTGCGAATATAAGCGATCTAGCTTCAACTGCATGCGAAACTAACGAGTTAGCTTCAAATCCAAGCGAAACACATGATTTAGCTTCAATTTCATGCAAAGTATAAGTCTTAGCTTCAAATACATGCGAAATAAATGGTTTAGCTTCAAATACATGTTTTGTACATGATTTAGCATAAATTGCATTGCGAAACAATCGAGTTAGCTTCTAATCCAAACTTCAAATCAATGCGAAGTAGAAGGAATGCGAAACAATCGAGTTAGCTTCAAATCCAAGCAAAACACATGATTTAGCTTCGAATCATTGCGCATTAGAAGGCTTAGCTTCAAATCCATGCGATACAAATGGTTTAGCTTCGAATACTTGTGATATACATGATTTAGCTTCAACTGCATGCGAAATAGACGTGTTAGCTTCAAATCCAAGCGAAACACATGATTTAGATTCAAATTCGTGCGACGTAGGAGGCTTAGATTCAAATCCATGCGAAACCAACGGTTTAGCTTCAAATACTTGTGATATACATGATTTAGCTTCAACTGCATGCGAAACAAACGAGTTAGCTTCAAATCCAAGCGAAACACATGATTTAGATTCAAATTCATGCGACGTAGGAGGCTTATATTCAAATCCATGCGAAACGAACGGTTTAGCTTCAAATACTTGTGATATACATGATTTAGCTTCAACTGCATGCGAAACAAACGAGTTAGCTTCAAATCCAAGCGAAACACATGATTTAGCTTGAAACCAATGCGAAGTAGAAGTCCTAGTTTCAAATTCATGCGAATCGAATGATTTGGTTTCAAATACTTGCGAATATAAGCGATATAGCTTCAACTGCATGCGAAACAAACGAGTTAGCTTCAAATCCAAGCGAAACACATGATTTAGCTTCAAATTCTTGCGATTCACATGGTTTAGCTTCAAATCCTTGCTATGCAAATGGTTTAGCTTCAAATACTTGTTTATACATAATTTAGCTTCAACTGCATGCGAAACAAACGAATTAGCTTCAAATGCAAGCGAAACACATGATTTAGATTCAAATTCATGCGAAGTAGGCGGCTTAGATTCAAATCCATGCGAAACGAATGGTTTTGCTTCAAATACTTGTGATATACATGATTTAGCTTCAACTGCATGCGAAACTAACGAGTTAGCTTCAAATCCAAGCGAAACACATGATTTAGCTTCAATTTCATGCAAAGTATAAGTCTTAGCTTCAAATACATGCGAAATAAATGGTTTAGCTTCAAATACATGTTTTATACATGATTTAGCATAAACTGCATTGCGAAACAATCGAGTTAGCTTCTAATCCAAACTTCAAATCAATGCGAAGTAGAAGGAATGCGAAACAATCGAGCTAGCTTCAAATCCAAGCGAAACACATGATTTAGATTCAAATTCATGCGACGTAGGAGGCTTAGATTCAAATCCATGCGAAGCGAACGGTTTAGCTTCAAATACTTGTGATATACATGATTTAGCTTCAACTGCATGCGAAACAAACGAGTTAGCTACAAATCCAAGCGAAACACATGATTTAGCTTGAAATCAATGCGAAGTAGAAGCCCTAGTTTCAAATTCATGCGAATCGAATGATTTGGTTTCAAATACTTGCGAATATAAGCGACATAGCTTCAACTGCATGCGAAACAAACGGGTTAGCTTCAAATCCAAGCGAAACACATGATTTAGCTTCAAATTCTTGCGAATCACATGGTTTAGCTTCAAATCCTTGCGATGCAAATGGTTTAGCTTCAAATACTTGTTTATACATAATTTAGCTTCAACTGCATGCGAAACAAACGAATTAGCTTCAAATGCAAGCGAAACACATGATTTAGATTCAAATTCGTGCGACGTAGGAGGCTTAGATTCAAATCCATGCGAAACGAACGGTTTAGCTTCAAATACTTGTGATGTACATGATTTAGCTTCAACTGCATGCGAAACAAACGAGTTAGCTTCAAATCCAAGCGAAACACATGATTTAGATTCAAATTCATGCGACGTAGGAGGCTTATATTCAAATCCATGCGAAACGAACGGTTTAGCTTCAAATACTTGTGATATACATGATTTAGCTTCAACTGCATGCGAAACAAACGAGTTAGCTTCAAATCCAAGCGAAACACATGATTTAGCTTGAAACCAATGCGAAGTAGAAGTCCTAGTTTCAAATTCATGCGAATCGAATGATTTGGTTTCAAATACTTGCGAATATAAGCGATATAGCTTCAACTGCATGCGAAACAAACGAGTTAGCTTCAAATCCAAGCGAAACACATGATTTAGCTTCAAATTCTTGCGATTCACATGGTTTAGCTTCAAATCCTTGCTATGCAAATGGTTTAGCTTCAAATACTTGTTTATACATAATTTAGCTTCAACTGCATGCGAAACAAACGAATTAGCTTCAAATGCAAGCGAAACACATGATTTAGATTCAAATTCATGCGAAGTAGGCGGCTTAGATTCAAATCCATGCGAAACGAATGGTTTAGCTTCAAATACTTGTGATATACATGATTTAGCTTCAACTGCATGCGAAACTAACGAGTTAGCTTCAAATCCAAGCGAAACACATGATTTAGCTTCAATTTCATGCAAAGTATAAGTCTTAGCTTCAAATACATGCGAAATAAATGGTTTAGCTTCAAATACATGTTTTATACATGATTTAGCATAAACTGCATTGCGAAACAATCGAGTTAGCTTCTAATCCAAACTTCAAATCAATGCGAAGTAGAAGGAATGCGAAACAATCGAGCTAGCTTCAAATCCAAGCGAAACACATGATTTAGATTCAAATTCATGCGACGTAGGAGGCTTAGATTCAAATCCATGCGAAGCGAACGGTTTAGCTTCAAATACTTGTGATATACATGATTTAGCTTCAACTGCATGCGAAACAAACGAGTTAGCTACAAATCCAAGCGAAACACATGATTTAGCTTGAAATCAATGCGAAGTAGAAGCCCTAGTTTCAAATTCATGCGAATCGAATGATTTGGTTTCAAATACTTGCGAATATAAGCGACATAGCTTCAACTGCATGCGAAACAAACGGGTTAGCTTCAAATCCAAGCGAAACACATGATTTAGCTTCAAATTCTTGCGAATCACATGGTTTAGCTTCAAATCCTTGCGATGCAAATGGTTTAGCTTCAAATACTTGTTTATACATAATTTAGCTTCAACTGCATGCGAAACAAACGAATTAGCTTCAAATGCAAGCGAAACACATGATTTAGATTCAAATTCATGCGAAGTAGGAGGCTTAGATCTAAATCCATGCGAAACGAATGGTTTAGCTTCAAATACTTGTGATATACATGATTTAGCTTCAACTGCATGCGAAACAAACGAGTTAGCTTCAAATCCAAGCGAAACACATGATTTAGCTACAAATCAATGCGAAGTAGTAGCCTTAGTTTCAAATTTATGCGAAACGAATGATTTGGCTTCAAATACTTGCGAATATAAGCGATCTAGCTTCAACTGCATGCGAAACTAACAAGTTAGCTTCAAATCCAAGCGAAACACATGATTTAGCTTCAATTTCATGCAAAGTATAAGTCTTGGCTTCAAATACATGCGAAATAACTGTTTAGCTTCAAATACATGTTTTATACATGATTTAGCATAAACTGCATTGCGGAACAATCGAGTTAGCTTGTAATCCAAACTTCAAATCAATGCGAAGTAGAAGGAATGCGAAACAATCGAGTTAGCTTCAAATCCAAGCAAAACACATGATTTAGCTTCGAATCATTGCGCATTAAAAGGCTTAGCTTCAAATCCATGCGATACAAATGGTTTAGCTTCGAATACATGTGATATACATGATTTAGCTTCAACTGCATGCGAAACAAACGAATTAGCTTCAAATCCAAGCGAAACACATGATTTAGCTTGAAACCAATGCGAAGTAGAAGTCCTAGTTTCAAATTCATGCGAATCGAATGATTTGGTTTCAAATACTTGCGAATATAAGCGATATAGCTTCAACTGCATGCGAAACAAACGAGTTAGCTTCAAATCCAAGCGAAACACATGATTTAGCTTCAATTTCATGCAAAGTATAAGTCTTAGCTTCAAATACATGCGAAATAAATGGTTTAGCTTCAAATACATGTTTTATACATGATTTAGCATAAACTGCATTGCGAAACAATCGAGTTAGCTTCTAATCCAAACTTCAAATCAATGCGAAGTAGAAGGAATGCGAAACAATCGAGTTAGCTTCAAATCCAAGCGAAACACATGATTTAGATTCAAATTCATGCGACGTAGGAGGCTTAGATTCAAATCCATGCGAAACGAACGGTTTAGCTTCAAATACTTGTGATATACATGATTTAGCTTCGACTGCATGCGAAACAAACGAGTTAGCTACATATCCAAGCGAAACACATGATTTATCTTGAAATCAATGCGAAGTAGAAGCCCTAGTTTCAAATTCATGCGAATCGAATGATTTGGTTTCAAATACTTGCGAATATAAGCGACATAGCTTCAACTGCATGCGAAACAAACGGGTTAGCTTCAAATCCAAGCGAAACACATGATTTAGCTTCAAATTCTTGCGAATCACATGGTTTAGCTTCAAATCCTTGCGATGCAAATGGTTTAGCTTCAAATACTTGTTTATACATAATTTAGCTTCAACTGCATGCGAAACAAAAGAATTAGCTTCAAATGCAAGCGAAACACATGATTTAGATTCAAATTCATGCGAAGTAGGAGGCTTAGATTGAAATCCAAGCGAAACGAATGGTTTAGCTTCAAATACTTGTGATATACATGATTTAGCTTCAACTGCATGCGAAACAAACGAGTTAGCTTCAAATCCAAGCGAAACACATGATTTAGCTTCAAATCAATGCGAAGTAGTAGCCTTAGTTTCAAATTTATGCGAAACGAATGATTTGGCTTCAAATACTTGCGAATATAAGCGATATAGCTTCAACTGCATGCGAAACTAACGAGTTAGCTTCAAATCCAAGCGAAACACATGATTTAGCTTCAATTTCATGCAAAGTATAAGTCTTAGCTTCAAATACATGCGAAATAAATGGTTTAGCTTCAAATACATGTTTTATACATGATTTAGCATAAACTGCATTGCGAAACAATCGAGTTAGCTTCTAATCCAAACTTCAAATCAGTTCGAAGTAGAAGGAATGCGAAACAATCGAGTTAGCTTCAAATCCAAGCGAAACACATGATTTAGATTCAAATTCATGCGACGTAGGAGGCTTAGATTCAAATCCATGCGACACGAACGGTTTAGCTTCAAATACTTGTGATATACATGATTTAGCTTCAACTGCATGCGAAACAAACGAGTTAGCTTCAAATCCAAGCGAAACACATGATTTAGCTTCAAATCAATGCGAAGTAGTAGCCTTAGTTTCAAATTTATGCGAAACGAATGATTTGGCTTCAAATACTTGCGAATATAAGCGATCTAGCTTCAACTGCATGCGAAACTAACGAGTTAGCTTCAAATCCAAGCGAAACACATGATTTAGCTTCAATTTCATGCAAAGTATAAGTCTTAGCTTCAAATACATGCGAAATAAATGGTTTAGCTTCAAATACATGTTTTATACATGATTTAGCATAAACTGCATTGCGAAACAATCGAGTTAGCTTCTAATCCAAACTTCAAATCAGTTCGAAGTAGAAGGAATGCGAAACAATCGAGTTAGCTTCAAATCCAAGCGAAACACATGATTTAGATTCAAATTCATGCGACGTAGGAGGCTTAGATTCAAATCCATGCGAAACGAACGGTTTAGCTTCAAATACTTGTGATATACATGATTTAGCTTCAACTGCATGCGAAACAAACGAGTTAGCTTCAAATCCAAGCGAAACACATGATTTAGCTTGAAATCAATGCGAAGTAGAAGCCCTAGTTTAAAATTCATGCGAATCGAATGATTTGGTTTCAAATACTTGCGAATATAAGCGACATAGCTTCAACTGCATGCGAAACAAACGAGTTAGCTTCAAATCCAAGCGAAACACATGATTTAGCTTCAAATTCTTGCGAATCACATGGTTTAGCTTCAAATCCTTGCGATGCAAATGGTTTAGCTTCAAATACTTGTTTATACATAATTTAGCTTCAACTGCATGCGAAACAAACGAATTAGCTTCAAATGCAAGCGAAACACATGATTTAGATTCAAATTCATGCGAAGTAGAAGGCTTAGATTGAAATCCATGCGAAACGAATGGTTTAGCTTCAAATACTTGTGATATACATGATTTAGCTTCAACTGCATGCGAAACAAACGAGTTAGCTTCAAATCCAAGCGAAACACATGATTTAGCTTCAAATCAATGCGAAGTAGTAGCCTTAGTTTCAAATTTATGCGAAACGAATGATTTGGCTTCAAATACTTGCGAATATAAGCGATATAGCTTCAACTGCATGCGAAACAAACGAGTTAGCTTCAAATCCAAGCGAAACACATGATTTAGCTTCAATTTCATGCAAAGTATAAGTCTTAGCTTCAAATACATGCGAAATAAATGGTTTAGCTTCAAATACATGTTTTATACATGATTTAGCATAAACTGCATTGCGAAACAATCGAGTTAACTTCTAATCCAAACTTCAAATCAATTCGAAGTAGAAGGAATGCGAAACAATCGAGTTAGCTTCAAATCCAAGCGAAACACATGATTTAGATTCAAATTCATGCGACGTAGGAGGCTTAGATTCAAATCCATGCGAAACGAACGGTTTAGCTTCAAATACATGTTTTATACATGATTTAGCATAAACTGCATTGCGAAACAATCGAGTTAGCTTCTAATCCAAACTTCAAATCAATGCGAAGTAGAAGGAATGCGAAACAATCGAGTTAGCTACAAATCCAAGCGAAACACATGATTTAGATTCAAATTCATGCGACGTAGGAGGCTTAGATTCAAATCCATGCGAAACGAACGGTTTAGCTTCAAATACTTGTGATATACATGATTTAGCTTCAACTGCATGCGAAACAAACGAGTTAGCTTCAAATCCAAGCGAAACACATGATTTAGCTTGAAATCAATGCGAAGTAGAAGCCCTAGTTTCAAATTCATGCGAATCGAATGATTTGGTTTCAAATACTTGCGAATATAAGCGATATAGCTTCAACTGCATGCGAAACAAACGAGTTAGCTTCAAATCCAAGCGAAACACATGATTTAGCTTCAAATTCTTGCGAATCACATGGTTTAGCTTCAAATCCTTGCGATGCAAATGGTTTAGCTTCAAATACTTGTTTATACATAATTTAGCTTCAACTGCATGCGAAACAAACGAATTAGCTTCAAATGCAAGCGAAACACATGATTTAGATTCAATTTCATGCAAGTATAAGTCTTAGCTTCAAATACATGCGAAATAAATGGTTTAGCTTCAAATACATGTTTTATACATAATTTAGCATAAACTGCATTGCGAAACAATCGAGTTAGCTTCTAATCCAAACTTCAAATCAATGCGAAGTAGAAGGAATGCGAAACAATCGCGTTAGCTTCAAATCCAAGCAAAACACATGATTTAGCTTCGAATCATTGCGCATTAGAAGGCTTAGCTTCAAATCCATGCGATACAAATGGTTTAGCTTCGAATATTTGTGATATACATGATTTAGATTCAACTGCATGCGAAACAAACGAGTTAGCTTCAAATCCAAGCGAAACACATGATTTAGATTCAAATTCATGCGAAGTAGGAGGCTTAGATTCAAATCCATGCGAAACGAATGGTTTAGCTTCAAATACTTGTGATATACATGATTTACCTTCAACTGCATGCGAATCAAACGAGTTAGCTTCAAATCCAAGCGAAACACATGATTTAGCTTGAAATCAATGCGAAGTAGAAGCCCTAGTTTCAAATTCATGCGAATCGAATGATTTGGTTTCAAATACTTGCGAATATAAGCGACATAGCTTCAACTGCATGCGAAACAAACGGGTTAGCTTCAAATCCAAGCGAAACACATGATTTAGCTTCAAATACTTGCGAATCACATGGTTTAGCTTCAAATCCTTGCGATGCAAATGGTTTAGCTTCAAATACTTGTTTATACATAATTTAGCTTCAACTGCATGCGAAACAAACGAACTAGCTTCAAATGCAAGCGAAACACATGATTTAGATTCAAATTCATGCGAAGTAGGAGGCTTAGATTGAAATCCATGCGAAACGAATGGTTTAGCTTCAAATACTTGTGATATACATGATTTAGCTTCAACTGCATGCGAAACAAACGAGTTAGCTTCAAATCCAAGCGAAACACATGATTTAGCTTCAAATCAATGCGAAGTAGTAGCCTTAGTTTCAAATTTATGCGAAACGAATGATTTGGCTTCAAATACTTGCGAATATAAGCGATCTAGCTTCAACTGCATGCGAAACTAACGAGTTAGCTTCAAATCCAAGCGAAACACATGATTTAGCTTCAATTTCATGCAAAGTATAAGTCTTAGCTTCAAATACATGCGAAATAAATGGTTTAGCTTCAAATACATGTTTTATACATGATTTAGCATAAACTGCATTGCGAAACAATCGAGTTAGCTTCTAATCCAAACTTCAAATCAATGCGAAGTAGAAGGAATGCGAAACAATCGAGTTAGCTTCAAATCCAAGCGAAACACATGATTTAGATTCAAATTCATGCGACGTAGGAGGCTTAGATTCAAATCCATGCGACACGAACGGTTTAGCTTCAAATACTTGTGATATACATGATTTAGCTTCAACTGCATGCGAAACAAACGAGTTAGCTTCAAATCCAAGCGAGACACATGATTTAGCTTGAATCAATGCGAAGTAGAAGCCCTAGTTTCAAATTCATGCGAATCGAATGATTTGGTTTCAAATACTTGCGAATATAAGCGACATAGCTTCAACTGCATGCGAAACAAACGGGTTAGCTTCAAATCCAAGCGAAACACATGATTTAGCTTCAAATTCTTGCGAATCACATGGTTTAGCTTCAAATCCTTGCGATGCAAATGGTTTAGCTTCAAATACTTGTTTATACATAATTTAGCTTCAACTGCTTGCGAAACTAACGAGTTAGCTTCAAATCCAAGCGAAACACATGATTTAGATTCAAATCCATGCGAAACGAATGGTTTAGCTTCAAATACTTGTGATATACATGATTTAGCTTCAACTGCATGCGAAACAAACGAGTTAGCTTCAATTACCAAGCGAAACACATGATTTAGCTTCAAATTCTTGCGATTCACATGGTTTAGCTTCAAATCCTTGCTATGAAAATGGTTTAGCTTCAAATACTTGTTTATACATAATTTAGCTTCAACTGCATGCGAAACAAACGAATTAGCTTCAAATGCAAGCGAAACACATGATTTAGATTCAAATTCATGCGAAGTAGGAGGCTTAGATTCAAATCCATGCGAAACGAATGGTTTAGCTTCAAATACTTGTGATATACATGATTTAGCATCAACTGCATGCGGAACAAACGAGTTAACTTCTAATCCAAACTTCAAATCAATTCGAAGTAGAAGGAATGCGAAACAATCGAGTTAGCTTCAAATCCAAGCGAAACACATGATTTAGATTCAAATTCATGCGACGTAGGAGGCTTAGATTCAAATCCATGCGAAACGAACGGTTTAGCTTCAAATACATGTTTTATACATGATTTAGCATAAACTGCATTGCGAAACAATCGAGTTAACTTCTAATCCAAACTTCAAATCAATTCGAAGTAGAAGGAATGCGAAACAATCGAGTTAGCTTCAAATCCAAGCGAAACACATGATTTAGATTCAAATTCATGCGACGTAGGAGGCTTAGATTCAAATCCATGCGAAACGAACGGTTTAGCTTCAAATACATGTTTTATACATGATTTAGCATAAACTGCATTGCGAAACAATCGAGTTAGCTTCTAATCCAAACTTCAAATCAATGCGAAGTAGAAGGAATGCGAAACAATCGAGTTAGCTACAAATCCAAGCGAAACACATGATTTAGATTCAAATTCATGCGACGTAGGAGGCTTAGATTCAAATCCATGCGAAACGAACGGTTTAGCTTCAAATACTTGTGATATACATGATTTAGCTTCAACTGCATGCGAAACAAACGAGTTAGCTTCAAATCCAAGCGAAACACATGATTTAGCTTGAAATCAATGCGAAGTAGAAGCCCTAGTTTCAAATTCATGCGAATCGAATGATTTGGTTTCAAATACTTGCGAATATAAGCGATATAGCTTCAACTGCATGCGAAACAAACGAGTTAGCTTCAAATCCAAGCGAAACACATGATTTAGCTTCAAATTCTTGCGAATCACATGGTTTAGCTTCAAATCCTTGCGATGCAAATGGTTTAGCTTCAAATACTTGTTTATACATAATTTAGCTTCAACTGCATGCGAAACAAACGAATTAGCTTCAAATGCAAGCGAAACACATGATTTAGATTCAATTTCATGCAAGTATAAGTCTTAGCTTCAAATACATGCGAAATAAATGGTTTAGCTTCAAATACATGTTTTATACATAATTTAGCATAAACTGCATTGCGAAACAATCGAGTTAGCTTCTAATCCAAACTTCAAATCAATGCGAAGTAGAAGGAATGCGAAACAATCGCGTTAGCTTCAAATCCAAGCAAAACACATGATTTAGCTTCGAATCATTGCGCATTAGAAGGCTTAGCTTCAAATCCATGCGATACAAATGGTTTAGCTTCGAATATTTGTGATATACATGATTTAGATTCAACTGCATGCGAAACAAACGAGTTAGCTTCAAATCCAAGCGAAACACATGATTTAGATTCAAATTCATGCGAAGTAGGAGGCTTAGATTCAAATCCATGCGAAACGAATGGTTTAGCTTCAAATACTTGTGATATACATGATTTACCTTCAACTGCATGCGAATCAAACGAGTTAGCTTCAAATCCAAGCGAAACACATGATTTAGCTTGAAATCAATGCGAAGTAGAAGCCCTAGTTTCAAATTCATGCGAATCGAATGATTTGGTTTCAAATACTTGCGAATATAAGCGACATAGCTTCAACTGCATGCGAAACAAACGGGTTAGCTTCAAATCCAAGCGAAACACATGATTTAGCTTCAAATACTTGCGAATCACATGGTTTAGCTTCAAATCCTTGCGATGCAAATGGTTTAGCTTCAAATACTTGTTTATACATAATTTAGCTTCAACTGCATGCGAAACAAACGAACTAGCTTCAATGCAAGCGAAACACATGATTTAGATTCAAATTCATGCGAAGTAGGAGGCTTAGATTGAAATCCATGCGAAACGAATGGTTTAGCTTCAAATACTTGTGATATACATGATTTAGCTTCAACTGCATGCGAAACAAACGAGTTAGCTTCAAATCCAAGCGAAACACATGATTTAGCTTCAAATCAATGCGAAGTAGTAGCCTTAGTTTCAAATTTATGCGAAACGAATGATTTGGCTTCAAATACTTGCGAATATAAGCGATCTAGCTTCAACTGCATGCGAAACTAACGAGTTAGCTTCAAATCCAAGCGAAACACATGATTTAGCTTCAATTTCATGCAAAGTATAAGTCTTAGCTTCAAATACATGCGAAATAAATGGTTTAGCTTCAAATACATGTTTTATACATGATTTAGCATAAACTGCATTGCGAAACAATCGAGTTAGCTTCTAATCCAAACTTCAAATCAATGCGAAGTAGAAGGAATGCGAAACAATCGAGTTAGCTTCAAATCCAAGCGAAACACATGATTTAGATTCAAATTCATGCGACGTAGGAGGCTTAGATTCAAATCCATGCGACACGAACGGTTTAGCTTCAAATACTTGTGATATACATGATTTAGCTTCAACTGCATGCGAAACAAACGAGTTAGCTTCAAATCCAAGCGAGACACATGATTTAGCTTGAATCAATGCGAAGTAGAAGCCCTAGTTTCAAATTCATGCGAATCGAATGATTTGGTTTCAAATACTTGCGAATATAAGCGACATAGCTTCAACTGCATGCGAAACAAACGGGTTAGCTTCAAATCCAAGCGAAACACATGATTTAGCTTCAAATTCTTGCGAATCACATGGTTTAGCTTCAAATCCTTGCGATGCAAATGGTTTAGCTTCAAATACTTGTTTATACATAATTTAGCTTCAACTGCTTGCGAAACTAACGAGTTAGCTTCAAATCCAAGCGAAACACATGATTTAGATTCAAATCCATGCGAAACGAATGGTTTAGCTTCAAATACTTGTGATATACATGATTTAGCTTCAACTGCATGCGAAACAAACGAGTTAGCTTCAATTACCAAGCGAAACACATGATTTAGCTTCAAATTCTTGCGATTCACATGGTTTAGCTTCAAATCCTTGCTATGAATGAAAATGGTTTAGCTTCAAATACTTGTTTATACATAATTTAGCTTCAACTGCATGCGAAACAAACGAATTAGCTTCAAATGCAAGCGAAACACATGATTTAGATTCAAATTCATGCGAAGTAGGAGGCTTAGATTCAATCCATGCGAAACGAATGGTTTAGCTTCAAATACTTGTGATATACATGATTTAGCATCAACTGCATGCGGAACAAACGAGTTAGCTTCAAATCCAGCGAAACACATGATTTAGCTTCAAATCAATGCGAAGTAGTAGCCTTAGTTTCAAATTTATGCGAAACGAATGATGTGGCTTCAAATACTTGCGAATATAAGCGATATAGCTTCAACTGCATGCGAAACTAACGAGTAAGCTTCAATCCAAGCGAGACACATGATTTAGCTTCAATTTCATGCAAAGTATAAGTCTTAGCTTCAAATACATGCAAAATAAATGGTTTAGCTTCAAATACATGTTTTATACATGATTTAGCATAAACAGCATTGCGAAACAATCGAGTTAGCTTCTAATCCAAACTTCAAATCAATGCGAAGTAGAAGGAATGCGAAACAATCGTGTTAGCTTCAAATCCAAGCGAAACACATGATTTAGATTCAAATCATGCGACGTAGGAGGCTTAGATTCAAATCCATGCGAAACGAATGGTTTAGCTTCAAATACTTGTGATATACATGATTTACCTTCAACTGCATGCGAATCAAACGAGTTAGCTTCAAATCCAAGCGAAACACATGATTTAACTTCAAATCAATGCGAAGTAGGAGGCTTAGATTCAAATCCATGCGAAACGAATGGTTTAGCTTCAAATACTTGTGATATACATGATTTACCTTCAACTGCATGCGAATCAAACGAGTTAGCTTCAAATCCAAGCGAAACACATGATTTAGCTTGAAATCAATGCGAAGTAGAAGCCCTAGTTTCAAATTCATGCGAATCGAATGATTTGGTTTCAAATACTTGCGAATATAAGCGACATAGCTTCAACTGCATGCGAAACAAACGGGTTAGCTTCAAATCCAAGCGAAACACATGATTTAGCTTCAAATTCTTGCGAATCACATGGTTTAGCTTCAAATCCTTGCGATGCAAATGGTTTAGCTTCAAATACTTGTTTATACATAATTTAGCTTCAACTGCATGCGAAACAAACGAATTAGCTTCAAATGCAAGCGAAACACATGATTTAGATTCAAATTCATGCGAAGTAGGAGGCTTAGATCTAAATCCATGCGAAACGAATGGTTTAGCTTCAAATACTTGTGATATACATGATTTAGCTTCAACTGCATGCGAACAAACGAGTTAGCTTCAAATCCAAGCGAAACACATGATTTAGCTACAAATCAATGCGAAGTAGTAGCCTTAGTTTCAAATTTATGCGAAACGAATGATTTGGCTTCAAATACTTGCGAATATAAGCGATCTAGCTTCAACTGCATGCGAAACTAACAAGTTAGCTTCAAATCCAAGCGAAACACATGATTTAGCTTCAATTTCATGCAAAGTATAAGTCTTGGCTTCAAATACATGCGAAATAACTGTTTAGCTTCAAATACATGTTTTATACATGATTTAGCATAAACTGCATTGCGAACAATCGAGTTAGCTTGTAATCCAAACTTCAAATCAATGCGAAGTAGAAGGAATGCGAAACAATCGAGTTAGCTTCAAATCCAAGCAAAACACATGATTTAGCTTCGAATCATTGCGCATTAAAAGGCTTAGCTTCAAATCCATGCGATACAAATGGTTTAGCTTCAAATACTTGTGATATACATGATTTAGCTCAACTGCATGCGAAACAAACGAGTTAGCTTCAAATCCAAGCGAAACACATGATTTAGCTTCAATCAAGGCGAAGTAGTAGCCTTAGTTTCAAATTTATGCGAAACGAATGATTTGGCTTCAAATACTTGCGAATATAAGCGATCTAGCTTCAACTGCATGCGAAACTAACGAGTTAGCTTCAAATCCAAGCGAAACACATGATTTAGCTTCAATTTCATGCAAAGTATAAGTCTTAGCTTCAAATACATGCGAAATAAATGGTTTAGCTTCAAATACATGTTTTATACATGATTTAGCATAAACTGCATTGCGAAACAATCGAGTTAGCTTCTAATCCAAACTTCAAATCAGTTCGAAGTAGAAGGAATGCGAAACAATCGAGTTAGCTTCAAATCCAAGCGAAACACATGATTTAGATTCAAATTCATGCGACGTAGGAGGCTTAGATTCAAATCCATGCGAAACGAACGGTTTAGCTTCAAATACTTGTGATATACATGATTTAGCTTCAACTGCATGCGAAACAAACGAGTTAGCTTCAAATCCAAGCGAAACACATGATTTAGCTTGAAATCAATGCGAAGTAGAAGCCCTAGTTTAAAATTCATGCGAATCGAATGATTTGGTTTCAAATACTTGCGAATATAAGCGACATAGCTTCAACTGCATGCGAAACAAACGAGTTAGCTTCAAATCCAAGCGAAACACATGATTTAGCTTCAAATTCTTGCGAATCACATGGTTTAGCTTCAAATCCTTGCGATGCAAATGGTTTAGCTTCAAATACTTGTTTATACATAATTTAGCTTCAACTGCTTGCGAAACAAACGAATTAGCTTCAAATGCAAGCGAAACACATGATTTAGATTCAAATTCATGCGAAGTAGAAGGCTTAGATTGAAATCCATGCGAAACGAATGGTTTAGCTTCAAATACTTGTGATATACATGATTTAGCTTCAACTGCATGCGAAACAAACGAGTTAGCTTCAAATCCAAGCGAAACACATGATTTAGCTTCAAATCAATGCGAAGTAGTAGCCTTAGTTTCAAATTTATGCGAAACGAATGATTTGGCTTCAAATACTTGCGAATATAAGCGATATAGCTTCAACTGCATGCGAAACAAACGAGTTAGCTTCAAATCCAAGCGAAACACATGATTTAGCTTCAATTTCATGCAAACTATAAGTCTTAGCTTCAAATACATGCGAAATAAATGGTTTAGCTTCAAATACATGTTTTATACATGATTTAGCATAAACTGCATTGCGAAACAATCGAGTTAACTTCTAATCCAAACTTCAAATCAATGCGAAGAAGAAGGAATGCGAAACAATCGAGTTAGCTTCAAATCCAAGCGAAACACATGATTTAGATTCAAATTCATGCGACGTAGGAGGCTTAGATTCAAATCCATGCGAAACGAACGGTTTAGCTTCAAATACATGTTTTATACATGATTTAGCATAAACTGCATTGCGAAACAATCGAGTTAGCTTCTAATCCAAACTTCAAATCAATGCGAAGTAGAAGGAATGCGAAACAATCGAGTTAGCTACAAATCCAAGCGAAACACATGATTTAGATTCAAATTCATGCGACGTAGGAGGCTTAGATTCAAATCCATGCGAAACGAACGGTTTAGCTTCAAATACTTGTGATATACATGATTTAGCTTCAACTGCATGCGAAACAAACGAGTTAGCTTCAAATCCAAGCGAAACACATGATTTAGCTTGAAATCAATGCGAAGTAGAAGCCCTAGTTTCAAATTCATGCGAATCGAATGATTTGGTTTCAAATACTTGCGAATATAAGCGATATAGCTACAACTGCATGCGAAACAAACGAGTTAGCTTCAAATCCATGCGAAACACATGATTTAGCTTCAAATTCTTGCGAATCACATGGTTTAGCTTCAAATCCTTGCGATGCAAATGGTTTAGCTTCAAATACTTGTTTATACATAATTTAGCTTCAACTGCATGCGAAACAAACGAATTAGCTTCAAATGCAAGCGAAACACATGATTTAGATTCAATTTCATGCAAGTATAAGTCTTAGCTTCAAATACATGCGAAATAAATGGTTTAGCTTCAAATACATGTTTTATACATAATTTAGCATAAACTGCATTGCGAAACAATCGAGTTAGCTTCTAATCCAAACTTCAAATCAATGCGAAGTAGAAGGAATGCGAAACAATCGCGTTAGCTTCAAATCCAAGCAAAACACATGATTTAGCTTCGAATCATTGCGCATTAGAAGGCTTAGCTTCAAATCCATGCGATACAAATGGTTTAGCTTCGAATATTTGTGATATACATGATTTAGATTCAACTGCATGCGAAACAAACGAGTTAGCTTCAAATCCAAGCGAAACACATGATTTAGATTCAAATTCATGCGAAGTAGGAGGCTTAGATTCAAATCCATGCGAAACGAATGGTTTAGCTTCAAATACTTGTGATATACATGATTTACCTTCAACTGCATGCGAATCAAACGAGTTAACTTCAAATCCAAGCGAAACACATGATTTAGCTTGAAATCAATGCGAAGTAGAAGCCCTAGTTTCAAATTCATGCGAATCGAATGATTTGGTTTCAAATACTTGCGAATATAAGCGACATAGCTTCAACTGCATGCGAAACAAACGGGTTAGCTTCAAATCCAAGCGAAACACATGATTTAGCTTCAAATTCTTGCGAATCACATGGTTTAGCTTCAAATCCTTGCGATGCAAATGGTTTAGCTTCAAATACTTGTTTATACATAATTTAGCTTCAACTGCATGCGAAACAAACGAATTAGCTTCAAATGCAAGCGAAACACATGATTTAGATTCAAATTCATGCGAAGTAGGAGGCTTAGATTGAAATCCATGCGAAACGAATGGTTTAGCTTCAAATACTTGTGATATACATGATTTAGCTTCAACTGCATGCGAAACAAACGAGTTAGCTTCAAATCCAAGCGAAACACATGATTTAGCTTCAATTGCATGCAAAGTATAAGTCTTAGCTTCAAATACATGCGAAATAAATGGTTTAGCTTCAAATACATGTTTTATACATGATTTAGCATAAACTGCATTGCGAAACAATCGAGTTAGCTTCTAATCCAAACTTCAAATCAATGCGAAGTAGAAGGAATGCGAAACAATCGAGTTAGCTTCAAATCCAAGCGAAACACATGATTTAGATTCAAATTCATGCGACGTAGGAGGCTTAGATTCAAATCCATGCGAAACGAACGGTTTAGCTTCAAATACTTTTTCTATACATGATTTAGCTTCGACTGCATGCGAAACAAACGAGTTAGCTACAAATCCAAGCGAAACACATGATTTATCTTGAAATCAATGCGAAGTAGAAGCCCTAGTTTCAAATTCATGCGGATCGAATGATTTGGTTTCAAATACTTGCGAATATAAGCGACATAGCTTCAACTGCATGCGAAACAAACCGGTTAGCTTCAAATCCAAGCGAAACACATGATTTAGCTTCAAATTCTTGCGAATCACATGGTTTAGCTTCAAATCCTTGCGATGCAAATGGTTTAGCTTCAAATACTTGTTTATACATAATTTAGCTTCAACTGCTTGCGAAACAAACGAATTAGCTTCAAATGCAAGCGAAACACATGATTTAGATTCAAATTCATGCGAAGTAGGAGGCTTAGATTGAAATCCAAGCGAAACGAATGGTTTAGCTTCAAATACTTGTGATATACATGATTTAGCTTCAACTGCATGCAAAACAAACGAGTTAGCTTCAAATCCAAGCGAAACACATGATTTAGCTTCAAATCAATGCGAAGTAGTAGCCTTAGTTTCAAATTTATGCGAAACGAATGATTTGGCTTCAAATACTTGCGAATATAAGCGATATAGCTTCAACTGCATGCGAAACTAACGAGTTAGCTTCAAATCCAAGCGAAACACATGATTTAGCTTCAATTTCATGCAAAGTATAAGTCTTAGCTTCAAATACATGCGAAATAAATGGTTTAGCTTCAAATACATGTTTTATACATGATTTAGCATAAACTGCATTGCGAAACAATCGAGTTAGCTTCTAATCCAAACTTCAAATCAGTTCGAAGTAGAAGGAATGCGAAACAATCGAGTTAGCTTCAAATCCAAGCGAAACACATGATTTAGATTCAAATTCATGCGACGTAGGAGGCTTAGATTCAAATCCATGCGAAACGAACGGTTTAGCTTCAAATACTTGTGATATACATGATTTAGCTTCAACTGCATGCGAAACAAACGAGTTAGCTTCAAATCCAAGCGAAACACATGATTTAGCTTGAAATCAATGCGAAGTAGAAGCCCTAGTTTAAAATTCATGCGAATCGAATGATTTGGTTTCAAATACTTGCGAATATAAGCGACATAGCTTCAACTGCATGCGAAACAAACGAGTTAGCTTCAAATCCAAGCGAAACACATGATTTAGCTTCAAATTCTTGCGAATCACATGGTTTAGCTTCAAATCCTTGCGATGCAAATGGTTTAGCTTCAAATACTTGTTTATACATAATTTAGCTTCAACTGCATGCGAAACAAACGAGTTAGCTTCAAATCCAAGCGAAACACATGATTTAGCTTCAAATCAATGCGAAGTAGTAGCCTTAGTTTCAAATTTATGCGAAACGAATGATTTGGCTTCAAATACTTGCGAATATAAGCGATATAGCTTCAACTGCATGCGAAACAAACGAGTTAGCTTCAAATCCAAGCGAAACACATGATTTAGCTTCAATTTCATGCAAAGTATAAGTCTTAGCTTCAAATACATGCGAAATAAATGGTTTAGCTTCAAATACATGTTTTATACATGATTTAGCATAAACTGCATTGCGGACCAATCGAGTTAACTTCTAATCCAAACTTCAAATCAATTCGAAGTAGAAGGAATGCGAAACAATCGAGTTAGCTTCAAATCCAAGCGAAACACATGATTTAGATTCAAATTCATGCGACGTAGGAGGCTTAGATTCAAATCCATGCGAAACGAACGGTTTAGCTTCAAATACATGTTTTATACATGATTTAGCATAAACTGCATTGCGAAACAATCGAGTTAGCTTCTAATCCAAACTTCAAATCAATGCGAAGTAGAAGGAATGCGAAACAATCGAGTTAGCTACAAATCCAAGCGAAACACATGATTTAGATTCAAATTCATGCGACGTAGGAGGCTTAGATTCAAATCCATGCGAAACGAACGGTTTAGCTTCAAATACTTGTGATATACATGATTTAGCTTCAACTGCATGCGAAACAAACGAGTTAGCTTCAAATCCAAGCGAAACACATGATTTAGCTTGAAATCAATGCGAAGTAGAAGCCCTAGTTTCAAATTCATGCGAATCGAATGATTTGGTTTCAAATACTTGCGAATATAAGCGATATAGCTTCAACTGCATGCGAAACAAACGAGTTAGCTTCAAATCCAAGCGAAACACATGATTTAGCTTCAAATTCTTGCGAATCACATGGTTTAGCTTCAAATCCTTGCGATGCAAATGGTTTAGCTTCAAATACTTGTTTATACATAATTTAGCTTCAACTGCATGCGAAACAAACGAATTAGCTTCAAATGCAAGCGAAACACATGATTTAGATTCAATTTCATGCAAGTATAAGTCTTAGCTTCAAATACATGCGAAATAAATGGTTTAGCTTCAAATACATGTTTTATACATAATTTAGCATAAACTGCATTGCGAAACAATCGAGTTAGCTTCTAATCCAAACTTCAAATCAATGCGAAGTAGAAGGAATGCGAAACAATCGCGTTAGCTTCAAATCCAAGCAAAACACATGATTTAGCTTCGAATCATTGCGCATTAGAAGGCTTAGCTTCAAATCCATGCGATACAAATGGTTTAGCTTCGAATATTTGTGATATACATGATTTAGATTCAACTGCATGCGAAACAAACGAGTTAGCTTCAAATCCAAGCGAAACACATGATTTAGATTCAAATTCATGCGAAGTAGGAGGCTTAGATTCAAATCCATGCGAAACGAATGGTTTAGCTTCAAATACTTGTGATATACATGATTTACCTTCAACTGCATGCGAATCAAACGAGTTAGCTTCAAATCCAAGCGAAACACATGATTTAGCTTGAAATCAATGCGAAGTAGAAGCCCTAGTTTCAAATTCATGCGAATCGAATGATTTGGTTTCAAATACTTGCGAATATAAGCGACATAGCTTCAACTGCATGCGAAACAAACGGGTTAGCTTCAAATCCAAGCGAAACCCATGATTTAGCTTCAAATTCTTGCGAATCACATGGTTTAGCTTCAAATCCTTGCGATGCAAATGGTTTAGCTTCAAATACTTGTTTATACATAATTTAGCTTCAACTGCATGCGAAACAAACGAACTAGCTTCAAATGCAAGCGAAACACATGATTTAGATTCAAATTCATGCGAAGTAGGAGGCTTAGATTGAAATCCATGCGAAACGAATGGTTTAGCTTCAAATACTTGTGATATACATGATTTAGCTTCAACTGCATGCGAAACAAACGAGTTAGCTTCAAATCCAAGCGAAACACATGATTTAGCTTCAAATCAATGCGAAGTAGTAGCCTTAGTTTCAAATTTATGCGAAACGAATGATTTGGCTTCAAATACTTGCGAATATAAGCGATCTAGCTTCAACTGCATGCGAAACTAACGAGTTAGCTTCAAATCCAAGCGAAACACATGATTTAGCTTCAATTTCATGCAAAGTATAAGTCTTAGCTTCAAATACATGCGAAATAAATGGTTTAGCTTCAAATACATGTTTTATACATGATTTAGCATAAACTGCATTGCGAAACAATCGAGTTAGCTTCTAATCCAAACTTCAAATCAATGCGAAGTAGAAGGAATGCGAAACAATCGAGTTAGCTTCAAATCCAAGCGAAACACATGATTTAGATTCAAATCCATGCGAAACGAATGGTTTAGCTTCAAATACTTGTGATATACATGATTTAGCTTCAACTGCATGCGAAACAAACGAGTTAGCTTCAATTACCAAGCGAAACACATGATTTAGCTTCAAATTCTTGCGATTCACATGGTTTAGCTTCAAATCCTTGCTATGAAAATGGTTTAGCTTCAAATACTTGTTTATACATAATTTAGCTTCAACTGCATGCGAAACAAACGAATTAGCTTCAAATGCAAGCGAAACACATGATTTAGATTCAAATTCATGCGAAGTAGGAGGCTTAGATTCAAATCCATGCGAAACGAATGGTTTAGCTTCAAATACTTGTGATATACATGATTTAGCATCAACTGCATGCGGAACAAACGAGTTAGCTTCAAATCCAAGCGAAACACACGATTTAGCTTCAAATTCTTGCAAATCACATGGTTTAGCTTCAAATCCATGCGAAACGCATGATTTAGCTTCAAATCAATGCGAAGTAGAAGGCTTAGCTTCAAATCCATGGGAAACAAATGGTTTGGCCTCAAATACTTGTGATATACATGATTTAGCTTCAACTGCTGTGAAACAAACGAGTTAGTTTCAAATCAAAGCGAAACACACGATTTAGCTTCAAATCCATGCAAAACACATGATTTAGCTTCAAATCAATGCGAAGTAGATGGCTTAGCTTCAAATCCATGCGAAACAAATGGTTTAGCTTCAAATACTTGTGATATATATGATTTAGCTTCGACTGCATGTGAAGCAAACGAGTTAGCTTAAAATCCAAGCGAATCACATGATTTAGATTCAAATCAATGCGAAGTTGAAGGCTTAGCTTCAAATCCATGCGAAACAAATAGTTTAGCTTCAAATACTTGCGATATAAGTGATATAGCTTCAAATGCAGGAGGAACAATAGCGTGAGCTTCAAATCCAAGCGTAACTCATGATTTAGCTTCAAATTAATCCGATGTAGAAGGCTTAGCTTCAAATCCATGCGAATCAAATGGTTTAGTTACAAATACTTGTGATATACATGATTTAGCTTCAACTGTATGTGAAACAAACGAGTTAGCATCAAATCCATGCGTAACACATGAATTAGCTTCAAATCAATACGGAGTATAAGGCTTAGCTTCAAATCCATGCGAAACAAATGGTTTAGCTTCAAATTCTTGTGATATACATGATTTAGCTTCAACTGCATGTGAAAGAAACGAGTTAGCATCAAATCCATGCGTAACACATGATTTAGGTTCAAATCAATACGAAGTAGAAGGCTTAGCTTCAAACCAATGCGAAACAAATGGTTTAGCTCCAAATACTTATGATATACATGATTTAGCTTCAACTGTATGCGAAACAAACGAGTTAGCTTCAAATCCAAGCGAAACACATGATTTAGCTTCAAATTCTTGCAAATCACATGGTTTAGCTTCAAATCCATGCGAAACGCATGATTTAGCTTCAAATCAATGCGAAGTAGAAGGCTTAGCTTCAAATCCATGGGAAACAAATGGTTTAGCCTCAAATACTTGTGATATACATGATTTAGCTTCAACTGCTGTGAAACAAACGAGTTAGCTTCAAATCAAAGCGAAACACACGATTTAGCTTCAAATCCATGCAAAACACATGATTTAGCTTCAAATCAATGCGAACTAGATGCCTCAGCTTCAAATCAATGCGAAACAAATGGTTTAGCATCAAATACTTGTGATATAAATGATTTAGCTTCAACTGCAGGCGAAACAAACGAGTTATCTTGAAATCCATGCGGAACACATGATTTAGCTACAAATCATCAACGTGATTAGCTACAAATTATCTCCATATCAATGCGAAGTAGAAGGCTTAGCTTCAAATCCATGGGAAACAAATGGTTTAGCCTTAAATACTTGTGATATACATGATTTAGCTTCAACTGCTGTGAAACAAACGAGTTAGCTTCAAATCAAAGCGAAACACACGATTTAGCTTCAAATCCATGCGAATTACATGATTAAGCTTCAAATCAATGCGAAGTAGAAGGTTTAGCTTCAAATACTTGTGATATACATGATTGAGCTTCAACTGCATGCGAAACAATCGAGTTATCTAGAAATCCATGCGGAACACATGACTTATCTACAAATCAATGCGAAGTCGTAGGCTTAGCTTCAAATCCATACGAAAGGAATGATCTAGCTTCAAATGCATGCGAAACAAACGAGATACCTTCATATCCATGCGAAACAAATGATTTAGCTTCAAGTAATTGAGATTTGACTGATCTAGCTTCACATGCATGCGAAACAAACGCGTTACCTTCAAATCTATGCGAAACAAAAGATTTAGCTTCGTACAATTGCGATATAAAATATCTAGCTTCAAGTGATTGCGAAACAAATGAGTTACCTTCAAATTCATGCGGAGTAAATGATTTAGCTTCTAGTAATTGAGATATAATTGATCTAGATTCAACTGCAAGCGAAACAAACGAGTTACCTTCAAATGCATGCGGAACAAATGATTTAGCTTCAAGTAATTGAGATATAAATGATCTAGCTTCAAATACATGCGAAACAAACGAGTTAGCTTCATATCCATGCGAAACAAATGATGTAGCTTCAAGTAATTGAGATATAAATGGTCTAGCTTCAAATGCATGCGAAACAAACGAGTTAACTTCAAATCCATGCGAAACACAAGATTAAGCTTCAAAATCATGCGAGACACATGGTTTAGCTTCAAATCCATGCGAAAAAAATGATTTAGCTTCAACTCAATGCAAAATAGAAGGTTTAGCTTCAAGTAATTGAGATATAAATGATCTAGCTTCAAATACATACGAAACAAACGAGTTTATTTCAAATCCATGAGAAACGCACGATTTAGTTTAAAAATCATTCGAAACACATGGATTAGATTCAAATCCATGCGAAAAACATGATTTAGCTACAAATTCATGCGAAACACATGATTTAGGTTTAAATTAATGCGAAACATATGATTTAGCTTCATATTCATGCGAAACAAATGATTTAGCTTCGAGTAATTGAGATATAAATGATCTAGCTTCAAATGCATGCGAAACAAACGAGTTGCCTTGAAATCCATGCTAAACATTATTTTCACGTCGTTTTATATTGTTTTACATTGCTTTACGTTGTGTTATGTTGTTTTACTTTGTTCAGTATAGATGATTTACGTTGATTCACGTTGATTTTCCTTGTTTTTCTTTGTCTCGCGCCTATGCTTTACGTTGTGTTACGTTGTTTTACTTTGGTTCACATTGATGATTTACATTGCTCTACGTTGTTTTACCGCGTTTTTCTTTGTTTCGCGTTGATGATTTACGTTGTTTTACGTTGTTTTACTTTGTTTTTACGTAATTTTGCGGTGTTTTACGTTGTCTCATGTTGTTCTTTAAAACAGTGTTACGTTGTTCTACATTGTTATACGTTGTAATACATTGTTAGAGGTACATGCGTAGAGGTAGTGGTTGAGGTAAAGGCATAGAAGTAGCGGCAGAGATAGAGGTAGAAGTAGAGATAGAGGTAGAGGTAGAGGCACATGTGTAGAGGTAGATGTGGATGTACAGGCCCCAGAGTTATAGGTACCGTCGTAGAGGCAGAGGTACAGGTGTAGTGGTAGAGGTACAGGCGTAGAGGTAGTGGTAGAGGTGGAGGTACAGGCGTAGAGGTAGAGGTAGAGATAGAGGTGGAGGTAGAGGTACAGGTAGAGGTAGAGGTACAGGCGTAGCGGTAGAATGGAGGCAGAGGTAGAGGTAGAGGTAGAGTCATAGGTAGAGATAGAGGTAGAGGTACATGCGTAGATGTAGAGGCAGAGGTAGATGTACAGGCGTAAAGATAGAGGTAGAGGTAGAGGTAGAGGTAGAGGTAGAGGTAGAGGTAGAGGTAGAGGTAGAGGTAGAGGTAGAGGTAGAGGTAGAGGTAGAGGTAGAGGTAGAGGTAGAGGTAGAGGTAGAGGAAGAGGTAGAGGTAGAGGTACATACGCAGAGGTAGACGTAGACGTACAGGCGTAAAGGTAGAGGTAGAGGTAGAGGTAGAGTACAGGCGTAGAGATAGAGGTAGAGGGAGATGTAGACGTATAGGCGTAGACGAAGAGGTAGTGGTAGAGGTAGAGGTACAGACAGTGGTAGTAGATGCAGAGGTAGATGTAGAGGTAGAGGTAGAGATACATGCGTAGAGGTAGAAGTAGATGTACATGCATAGAGGTGGAGGTAGAGGTACATTTGTAGAGGTAGAGGTAGAGGTACATGCGTAGAGGTAGAGGTAGCGGAAGAAGTACAGTGGTAGAGGTAGAGGTAGATGTAGAGGCAGAGGTAGAGGTAGAGGTAAAGTTAGAGGTAGAGGAAGAGATAGAGGTACATACGCAGAGGTAGAGGTAGACTTACAGGCGCAAAGGTAGAGGTAGAGGTATAGGTAGAGGTAGAGGCGTAAAGGTAGAGGTAGTGGTAGAGGTAGAAGTACAGGCGTAGAAGTAGAGGTAGAGGTACAGGCGTAGAGGTAGAGGCATTGGCGTAGAGGTAGTGGTAGATGTAATAGGTACAGGCGTAGCGTTAGAGGTACAGGTAGAGGTAGAGGTAGAGGTAGATGTAGAGGTACAGGCGTAGAGGTAGAGATAGAGGTACAGGTAGAGATAGATGTATAGGTTAAACTATGGTGAAGCGTGCGTATGCTCCTGAAGGGAATAATCCAGCCACAAATTCCAGATTTTATGGACCCATAGATTACGTTCCGCACGAACCCTGCTTATCTTCATTTTTGCTTCCAACTTGTCTCTCGTTAAACGTTCGTTAATCGTGCACGGCGGAGCTAAATGTGCATTCGGTATAAATCGAATAACTTTCGCGGCAACACGTGCATAATATTCTGCATCTTTGGAAAAATGTAAATGAGAGGAGAGTTTACGGAAGGAACGATGACAGGGCGTCAGCGTAATTGCCAATCCAACGTTTACGTTAAGAATTGATCGAATGCACGGTGGATCTCGTTTTTTTAACCATCTACTTCTTTATAATATTTCATTTTTATTTGATTTTGACACACTCGTTTCAGATCCCGTCGCAAAATTCATCTACCATTTCAGGATTGTGATTTGGTAACACGCTGGTCTTTTTTTCGAACTTCAAAAGTGGTAGATAAATTTTACGATTTGAAATGAACGCGTAAAAATCTGCATGTCACTAAAAAATGCAACACGGTACTGAATAAATCACAATTTCGATGGAATATTTCAAGTTTAACATAAATTTTCGAGATCAAAAAATAGTGGATTCTCTCTTTTTTCGTTTATTCTGCAACACTTCAGTTTTTTTCGCGTAAAAGAAAACGTCGCTTTATCTAATTTTTATCAAAAGTTCTTCGAATTTGACAGGCAACTTTGCCACTTTGCCCATCGTGCGTCATTTCGGAGAAGATTTGCAACATTGGTGCATTTTACCAATATCCTTGTTCCCGTCTTAATCGTTTGCCCGCTGTCGTGGATAGCACGGTGGTTCGCCAGGTGTTCGTTAAACACACGCGGCGCCACACGAATCACCCTGGATGATCCAACTTTGATAACCGATAACTAGTTTCTTTCGTGGATCCCTCAGTTTCGCGTTGGCCGATAAGTTTCCGTGTATCGACAACACTTAGCAACTTTCCCCGTAAAAACCGTCGTTTCCGTCCGTGTACACTGCAGGTGCGGAATATCTGATCGTTTGTTTGCTGAACGCCGAACTTGGATTTTTAAGTGAATGTTTAGCCGTTCATACGACAGAGATCGCTCGAAAATTTCTTCGAGCTTTCATGCTCGAACCTCTGTCATAAGAGACAAGTTTCTTTTCTGGAACGATTATGCAGAGTTTTTCGAATATCAGTCGAAGAACAATCGACATTCTTTTCCGTAGTTTTTCCGATTTTTAGTTCATCGCGCTCGGAGAATTTTAACATATTTGAATTAATTATAATGTGTTGAACTGTGACGTATGACGAACGTATTTATTCGGACAATGGTTGGGAATAATTTGACAGTCTAAATAATATTTTTTCGTAGAGAAATTAGTAAATCGATGCTTACCATAATGTTATTCTCACAATGAAATCGTGTAACTAAAATGGCAGCGATAAAACAGTGATTATGGACTGTTAATTTTCATGCTAATTGCAAAGAATTGTAACGAAGAATATTTAATGAATATTCTACCCTCACAGTATAATTGGAAATCGTAAGTTTCTGTTGCTTTACAGTTTATATTAACGATCAGATTTTCTTTCAAAACGCGTACGTTGCATAAGAACTAATTTAAAGTTTGCAATGGACGAGTTTTAATTACTTTCGATGCTTTTCCTCCTATGAAATGAATATTCATTTATGAGGTAGAGGTAGAGATAGAGGTAGAGGTTTTATAAACGATCAGATTTTTAATTAGTTCGAAACAATTCACGATGTGTTGCATGAGTTAATGATTCACGATTATGATAAATCGATTATGATATCGGAGTCATTATAAATTAGTACAATTTAATTATTAGAAATTATTAGAAATTAGCATTTATGAATTATTATATTTCACTTACTAACGAGCTATAATCGTAGATCATTAATCAGGCTACTTTTTGCCCAGAACTGCCTCCGGCATAGCATTCATGCTCGTCTAAATTGCAGCATGATCAAATATTAAATGGCATCGAATGCAAGTTGATACCGTGCCGAACGAATTTTGATGAAACCCTTGTTACGCCGAACTAATTCTGATTCAATCCGAATTTCTGTAAATTAAATGACAAATAATATTAATATCGCGAATGCATTTACACGCTGGCAGATTATCTACTGGCGAACATTTGATACTCGATAACGCGAGCGTGAATCGTAACTAAGGATTTACGTTAGCCAATATTAATTAAACTTTACCGACGGTATTTCCGATCGTCAAGCGAAAATACCTTCGCTTTCCGTGCAGAAAAATGAAAACGAACGACGAATTCCGAGATTCGCGATCGCAGATTTCAAAGCGTGCCCAAATCTTGAAAATCTCGGGGAATCGGTAGAACGCGGTTTTCTCGCAGGCGCTGCTCGCGAACAGAGCGTGTCGAGGTAACGAGGATTTACCTGCACGGGGTCCATGGTTGACCGGTTAATTAAATTTCCGCCAATAATGCCGGCTTAGGGGCGATATGGAAATTTTTACCGGTGGCCCGGCTCTCTCCGATCGCTCGAACGCGATCCACACGAGGTTAATGGAGAAACATGACTGGCCAGCTTAACAGGGAGCCGGCCATTCTCGTGACGTTACTATCTTTCTCCGTGGCTGGTAATTGTACATAATCACGCTCGCTATCGTTCGCGATAAGGGGGTGGAACCGGGTCCCGTTCCATCCTCCTAGATCCTGCGATGATTATGCGACTCTACAGCTATACGAAATTGCGATTGCGAGTAGTTTGTCGTAATTTGTTCGCAATCTACGCCGATCTTGAGGAGCCCCGCGGCTATCGTTCGTACTTTAATGCAGGGCCAGGACGCGACGTAAGAATCGCTAATTGCGCCAACACAGATCAGGATCGATGTGTAATTATGAACATCGTGTAGCCGGCAGGACGTTTAACAGGTTGCCAGCTACGAAAATTGCAAGTTTCGGTGTGATTCATCCCGGTTTTGATAACAATCGCGCTGTTGTGCCCGGCGAAGGTAAATACTCCGCAGCAAGGCGGAGTAATTCCTGGCTGTTGTAGATTTCGTTCTGCTTTTTAGGAGGAGCGGCTGCTTTAATTAATTTCGAGTGTTTGCAATCGATGCTTGTAGAGCACGGCACTGATTAAAACGGGCAAAGCGAATCACTCGTTTCTTCCTAGTTCGGTCTTAGGATGTTATTTTGAGAACATTGCAATGGAATCAATACTTTGCATCATCGTTTTCTGAAGGATTCTCGAGCGAATGTGCGTTTACAGCAACAATAAATCGACGTTAATTATCGGAGTCAGGCGATTTTGTCGAGGCACGAAACTGTGAACACATCTGGCATTATTATTTGGAATTTATTGAAGCTATTGAAGGAATAATTTATTTTTACCGAGCTTTATTCGGGTAATAAAATCTTAATTGCAAAATTTATTCATATTTAGCTGTTTATACACCGTCCACGTTAATTTTGTAAAATACGTGGTCGCTAATGAGTCCATAATTAATGCGACCGCATTGAAAATAAGCTGTAAATAAATATAATAAATGAATAATTAAATTTAAATGATTAAATAAAAGATTTGGTGCGGGTTAAAAATATTTTAAAATACAGGTTGGAGGGTGTACGTTGAAATTAATAATAGACTGAATAATGAATTCAAATGAATAATAATTAAGATGGCAATAATTATGTGTGTATGTATAATATGAACGATTACGTGTAATTCATTACAATAGTATTCGTAACGAAGTTTCTATTTTCAAACAACTAATTGCACAATTTATGGAATGTGTGTCAGAGAGATATCGAAAATCTAGCAGTGACTTGCGTTCTTTATTAAAGAAGTGAAAGATTTTAAATCTCGAAGAGAAGGGATTTGCGGATTTTCATATTTACTTCGGGGAAAGGAATTTGCAAGTGAAATCGAAGGAAGGTGAAAAAATGAAATTTCGGTTCGCCGGAAGTAGCGGCCATGAACTGCACGTGTATCAAAAATTTAGTTTTAAAAAAAGTGCCCTAGAACCACGATTATCGTAGATTGCGAGAAACGCCGAGTATTTTTACCTTTATTTTCGACCGACGGAGATGGAGAGGCAAACTCCTTCGCCGATAAACAATGCAATCCGTGTACAACATCACTCACTTGAATGCGTTACGTAAATTCGCTCCGACTTTGTCCTTTTCCATTACCACTTTTTATTCTCTTCGTTTTCCTAACGCCGCATTCACTTCAAAAATCGTTCCAAACAAAATCCACCCGACGACGGCATCGAGATAAAAATTGACAGATTAAGTCAACTGTAAATTTCTTGCGTTTCCATCCAAAGCTGTCAGAACGTGTGAAAATAGGGCGCCGTAAAAAATTATGTTGCAGCCGCTTCGAAAAATCGTTTCAAATAAAATTCATTCGTCGACGACGTTGCGCTAAAATTTGACAGATTAAGTCGATCATAAATTTCTTCTAAATAATGATAAAACTGTTCGAATGCACCCTAAAAATAGGGTGCTATTACAAATTATATAACAGTGAATTAAAAAATCGTTCCAAACGAAATCTTGAAAAATCGTCAGAATTAAAAAATTTCGGAGTCATTTACTTTGCTTACTCTTTAATCAAAGAATCTAATACACAGTAACTTCATTACCACATTCTCAAGTACTATTTCATAAACACAATTTTCCGTCACAAAACCGCGGATATAAGCGCGAGTCTCATTGGACGAGCTTCTAGCTAACTAGATCAGATTTACTCAGCTTGGAAACGAAGTCTCCCAATTCATGCGTTTCTTATCCCAGCCAGTTCCAAGCAATCCTCTTCTGGGTCGATTCGTAGCTGACTTTCTATAGTCGAAGCCACTAGGTTCCCGTGAGATCGGGGTTCTAAGGCGAGGGATCTTTATTCCTCCTGGCTGTAAAGAAATTTTTCTCTTGAGAGTTTCTTATTACGAGAACCAATCAGCTCTGCTTGACCGTCTTGTACCGTGCCGTTAATCGTCGTTTAGGTCAACGTAGTTGAACGTGAAGTTAATTCGGATCTCGTTTATACCCGCGGTTGCGAAATACAATAATTTCTCCCGGAAATGCCAAGTTTCGGATTGCTGTAAATTTCCCTGTGCTAGTCCTGTGCCTATGTAATTTATTGCTTCGAATCGTGTCGTGTGGCCTCCGAGTTGCCTTCGAATCGTGTCACGTGGCCTCTGAATTGCTTCGAATCCTGGCAAAAAGATAGAAATGAAAAAGTTAAGTCATCGTTTTTATTCTAGCATTATTCTAGCATTTTCTTCCAGCATGCCTTTTTTGGCCGACTGCCTCGAGTTTCTATAAAAACGAGCCGGAAGCCTCGAAAAATCGCGTCTCACCGCGACTTAATATTCTCAGATCTGCGTGTTTCGATTCCGATCTTCGAACATTTCAGGGAGAAACTGTTGTACGTAGGGCGCAAACCGCTATCAGAGGTGCACAAGCAGGACAAACTACACCGTCATCAAAATCAGGCTCGTGTGCGGCTGTGGTTCAGAAGCCAGGCTGGTTCTCCTACTCGAAGGATGTGTCCTCTCGAGTGTCGCTTCGTTGTTGGATTATCGGAGTAATTATTATCGATAATCCAATTAATTATTAAATAATCCATCTTAATTGTTGGATTGCCGGTGTAATCACTATTGAAATTACATTACTTGAAATATTAATTAAAATAACATTTTCTTTCATAATTATTACCATACCTGCGATCACTTTCGCGCGTAATAACATTATTCTGATATATTATTATCCTTATTCTTATTATTATTCTTAAAATAAAATCTATTTTGTTGCGTGTTATTTTCAGGATTATTTCTCTTGATAAATTTGCTTTATATTGCATCAGTTTATCTTTCATCGAATAACAGCATTGCAAATAACGGTTCGGAACAAATGATTTTAATCAGTTATTTCTAATTTCCATTTCAAATAAATTTCGTCCAGGTTTGGTTACGCGGCACGCCGGAAACAGGAACGTCGATAGAGATTGAACGAAACTCCGAACGATGGTACATTTCATCATAAACATAAACTAATAATGTCCGCAATAAAAACGCATGAAATATGACCGACTTCGAAACTGTAATATATATCGACAGGCAAACTAGCGGGCCCACCGACGCTGTCGATCGCAAAAATGTTAACGAGATTCGATGTAGTGGTGGGCTAGAAAAGTGCATCGCCGGGAACGTGTTGCGATTCGCTGTAGCAATGCTGAACGTTCAGGAAAGTTCCCTTGATACCGAACCGATGCAACATCTGGAGAACATTCCCTCGCGAGAATATTTCCGCCGCAAAGGGTTAACACACTTCGCGCGCCGATGTTCGTTTCTTTCGGTGTTCGGTCTAATTTTGAGACGCCGAAGTATTTCGATTCAAACGAACCAGATGCAAACGGCTATGCCGCGTTCGTCCCGCACACTTTCTTTCAACCGCGCGGGTTTCTTCTCGCAGTCGTTGCCTCTGTTTCAAGGATATAGGGGCTCGTAACCGAGGTAAAAAGATCGTTACGGGTCATGGACTAGGACCGAGCCTTTATCTCCTTTACCTTGCCCCCCATCCCGACATAACCCAATTCAGCCTAAGTCTGAAAGTAGTCGTCGGGATTCTATCGAACGCGTTCTCCCGTCACGTTGATTCCAGAGATAATTACGCGTGCATTATGTTACCGCTCGCTGATCCGCGGCAAAGCCTTTCGTGTTCGGTTCTGCCCGCGAGAAATCTCGAACGTATCCGCCATTCGACTCACGATTACCTGTTCGCCGCATTATCCGTGAGAGAACCGCGCCGGAAAATTTGCACGAGCTAGATGCCGATATTCGTGTCCATGTTCCTGTTACATGATCGTTTCTGCGTTCGAACTGCTATGCTGTTACATCCTGTGGGAAATTCGGCGGTCGCTCTTTTGAGAGAATGAGCAGATCAAATGGTACGATGAAATATTGTTTTAATGTTAACGTTGTGATACGAATTGGGCTGCGGGGATAACGAGACATACAACAGGACAGAAATCGGGAGAACTTGCGATTTGATCTCGATCGGATCACTATTTTATTGTGGAGTATTTTGTAATATTCGGCTGCATTTGCTTTGTTTATGCTTCGATAAAAATACGTGGTATGTCTCATTCAATAAATATTTATTCTTTCATTTCCCTTATTTTTGGACACAAAAATTCAACGTGTCTCATTCGATATAAATTTATTATTTTATTTCGCTTATTTCTGAATTAAAATATTCAACTCGTCTCATTCGACAAATATTTATTCTGTCTTTTTTTAATAAAGATAATTTAATGTACCTCATTCGATATATATATGAAATTAATTATGCCCGAAATCAAAGCAAATAAACCAATCCGCAGTGTATTACTATCACTGCATCATGCGAAATTGATTGATCTAAAAGTCAAGTTCATTCTCTGACATCCTTTTCGATCGAAATCCCTGAGAGAACATTTTAAAAACTACGAGAGCGTCGCCGATCAAAGATTCTGTCCCCCTAAATCAAAAACATTACCAGAAAATAGTGTCGACAAACTACAAAGAGTTTTCCGGGGCTGAAAGGGTGAAACAATTGACTAGTACCTGCGAGACACAAACAGATTGAACAATAAAGGTAAATAAAAAGTTCTTTAACACGAACCAGTCTGGCATCAATTACTGCGACCCATCCGCGTGGACGGCTATTATGAGGACAAGCAACAGGGAGTTACGCGGCCGAGACATTTAAACATGACACAATTGCTCAATTAGCCGTGTCGTGAAGTAATAAAACCGTCCACGCTACGGAATTTATTCGCGACTTTGCACGGGCATGGAGTCTCCATCTTTTATGCATTCCAAGTTTCCCCGAGAACTTCCAATATGACAGCGCCATTGAGGGTCTCGAGTTTCCTCGCGATACATCGACTCCTCCACCCCCATCTTTCCCAACTTCCACGTTTCGCTCGCGATCGTAACATCATCCGTGTTTCTTCTTTGCTAATCTTTCGCTGAAACTCGGTTACTTCGGCGAGGAGTTGACCATCGGATGCGATGCTGCTCCCGTTCTTCCGAGAACCATCCAACATTCCGCGGAGAAACCGCAGTCACCAATTTCCTCTTTTGTTTCGAATGTTCGAGAATGCCGCGGAGACGTGCCGCAGAACGTGCGACACAGTTTTATAAAAGCCGAATCATTTTGAACGCACGAGAAAGTATACTCTGTCGTCGGGAAGTTCTTTCCTCGCGCTATGTCGCCGCTTCCGATTGCCAGTCTATAAGAGGAATTCTGATGTTCTCTGTCCGGTTAACAGTTTTCGACGAGTATATGCGTCCTAACGCAAAATGTTGACATTTCATTGCGACAGGTATACATATTTTGTATATTCATAGTTCGATATTCTTCGTTAAATTATAGATTCTATGAAAGCGTTGCATTTGAACGAAATATGAAGAAAATATGCAGTAGACTTGCACACTTTTTAAAGACATTGCATTCTTTCGAAAGCAGCAAAAATTGTATATGGATCGAAAAACTTAAAGTACGAACAATATAAATATAAATATAATTAAATATAATTAAATATAAATAGAATTAAATACAAATATAATTAAATATACATATAATATAAAGAATTTGAAAAGGTATATGAAGAAATAACAAGCATTTAATCCAATTGCTAATAAGTTATTTGCATTCGAGTGAACAAAATTTCATGGTTACAAATGCATACGTCCCCCAATTAGTTTGATTGAACAAAGCTCTGATCCACTTATGTGAGTTAGAAACACAACGTCCTCTTACACGGAATGGCAACACATAAAACAAACGAGCAATGCGCGCCACGGAACGTTACTTAACGTTATTGCTTTAACGTTGCTTCGCTGTTTAGCAATAAACGTTCGCCGGCTCGACGCGTAGTCCGACAGCCCGGAGAGTTGTGCTAAAAATCGCAGCGTACTCTGATTTTCGAAAAAAAGCTGAAAAGAAAACGGCGGCCAGAATAGACCTCCAGCATCGCCGTTGGTTGGTTAAAGGGGAACCGTATTTCCCTTTTGATATTCTATGACATCGCAGTCACATAGCGGGCAAACAAAAAATGCCTGCACTCTTTTTTCATTTATTATAACGTATTTCGCATTATCCTAGCTCGACCGGCGCTGTCTAGAATAGGAAACACGATGCCGGAACAAAAATGTAAAATATGTCAAGATATAGCGAACGACGGCTTTGCCCCGCGTCAAAAGGGAACCCTGTTCCGAATGATTGAGCAGAACCTGTGTGTATGAAAACATTTTGCACTTTGATGTTGAACGTTGTTTTTCTCTCGTGACACGAATCGGAAAAAAAAATATTTTCATAACACTCTATGAATAATCCATTACTCAAATTAAATGCGACAAATGATACCTTCCGGCCCGGGTCGTTCGTTATTATATCGTTTCCTATATTTTTCTCTTATTTTCTTGAAATTCTTCTCGTCGAAATTATCGATAAATTCGATACAACGAACCGCGATAGAACGGACGCAGCGCGAACCGGAAATAGTTTTCATATTTCAAAAAATCGGGCATTCCGTTTCGTATAAGTTCGCATTGTTTACTCACCGAAACGCGGTCCGATTTTATAAATTAAATTCGGCAACGCGAATTAATGTTGACGTATCGGGAAACCGTGCCGCCAGCAAAATTTACTTTTATCCTGTAAAACACCGGGCTCACAATAATTATCCATTATTGCGGACTAATAAATATCCGCAGAGCTAATAAAAGTGTGTGTCGTACCGACCTGTGTATCGTTTCGTCGCATTAAAATATGCGTATCCGTTTCCGGTTCATTGTGCACCCTCGCACCGAGAACGTCGCTGTGTAAGTGTACGCACCGGTGGCAACATTTTTATTAGTTTGTTCTGTCGAGTTGCGATTCTGTTTCGCGTTTGACGCACTTCCGTAAATCCTTCACATTCCTCAGCCGGCTCGCGTAATACTGAAACAACGCCCGCCACCACCGATCGATACACGAATGTATACATTAATCTTTGACCTTCCCTCCGTCCCGTCGCCGTATTATTATGCAAAACGGTCTTATTTCGAATTTGCCTATCAGCCCTGCGGAAATGTCTGCAATGGGAGTTATGAGAATGCGGCAAGGGACCTTGAACGCTGGTCAACGTTCTTTTTAGTATTTCCGTGACTTCAGCCAGCAATTTCCTCTTAAAGGAATGCTTTTCTTTTTACGTTCTACAGCGAATTCCCATCTTCGTGAAACGTTCAACCACTAACACCTGTTCCCGCGCAATTAACTCTAATTCTATGCTTCTCTTGAGGCTAGCTTTTCAGTTATGCTTAGATTTTACAGTTATCGTATTATAGACCGCAGAATACCTCTTCAGGTTCTTAGTCTTGCTGAGGATTTTTAGGAGACTTGAGATAGTGCAATTTGATTTTGCGCAACAGTTTCGGAGTAATCATTGCACCGTGGATCTTTATGATAATGAAAAATTATCTGTGATAACTGTAGAGAATATAGATCAGGCGGAAATGTCGTTCATGATTTAACCATTTTAATAAATCGTGCAGAGTAGAAAGAGATTTTCGATTTCTTCTAATGTCTGCACAGTTTTGCTTCTGTGTTAGTCTTTCTTTGTAAAAAAGTGCATAAAATCCACTGTTTAGTTATCATTGCTTAAATATATTCATGCATTTATAATGTGAATTAGATTATAGTATCTTGTTCAGGAGAGTACTCAGTAGAATTTTATTTTAGTCAATAATTTTTTCATTATTTCATAAAAATAAATAATCGGTAAATTAGAACGATTTTTCAAGGTTTGTAATTTTGTGTGGAAAAACTGGAATATTCTGTTCACATTAAACATAGTTTTCTTCGAACACCTACTTTGGTAAATAAGAAGAGACACTGAAATTGAAAAAATTTTAATATTTTTCACAGAGAAATCATAACTGCTCACATTGCTAATAGAATACGTAACGTTAAATAATTGAAAGAAATAAGAACTGAGCTCGCAAAGATTCAAAGGAAAATAGCAAAACGCAGCTAAATGCGACCCTTGCGCGTAAAATTAATCATGAAACGTTCAACTGAATCGCATACAGTACCTTTCCATGTATCAATGCAGTGGTTTGTATGAAAATCGCTTTTCGAGGGTAACTTATAAACGATCTGTTCTCAAATGAGGGTCTCTGGAATCTACTTTCTCCGATCAGCGAAAACCGGAGGGCGCTCCTCGTTAGCAGGTTCTCTGAGCAGTCAGTTCGGCGATGGTCTAAATCTAAAATATGATGGCTGAAATCTGCTCGAGGATTATGGTGCGTCGAGTATTTCGATCTAATGTCCATCTCACTCTCTCTTTCACGCCCTCTCTCTCCTTATCTCTTATTCTCTCTTTCTTTCTCATTTCATATATCACTATTTCTATCTCTATTTCTATCTCTTATTCTATCTCCATCTTTCTATCTCTGTAACTCTCTAACTCTATAATTTTATATCTCTCTAACTCGCCAATTCTATATCTCCCTAACTCTCTAATTTTACATCTCTCTATCTCTCTATCTCTCTCTATCTCTCTATCTCTCTATCTCTCCATCTCTTTAATTTTCTAACTCTCTATCTCTGTATCTCTCTCTCTATCTCTCTATTTCTCTCTATCTCTATCTCTATCTCCATCTCCATCTCCATCTCCATCTCCATCTCCATCTCCATCTCCATCTCCATCTCCATCTCCATCTCCATCTCCATCTCCATCTCCATCTCCATCTCCATCTCCATCTCCATCTCCATCTCCATCTCCATCTCCATCTCCATCTCCATCTCCATCTCCATCTCCATCTCCATCTCCATCTCCATCTCCATCTCCATCTCCATCTCCATCTCCATCTCCATCTCCATCTCCATCTCCATCTCCATCTCCATCTCCATCTCCATCTCCATCTCCATCTCCATCTCCATCTCCATCTCCATCTCCATCTCCATCTCCATCTCCATCTCCATCTCCATCTCCATCTCCATCTCCATCTCCATCTCCATCTCCATCTCCATCTCCATCTCCATCTCCATCTCCATCTCCATCTCCATCTCCATCTCCATCTCCATCTCCATCTCCATCTCCATCTCCATCTCCATCTCCATCTCCATCTCCATCTCCATCTCCATCTCCATCTCCATCTCCATCTCCATCTCCATCTCCATCTCCATCTCCATCTCCATCTCCATCTCCATCTCCATCTCCATCTCCATCTCCATCTCCATCTCCATCTCCATCTCCATCTCCATCTCCATCTCCATCTCCATCTCCATCTCCATCTCCATCTCCATCTCCATCTCCATCTCCATCTCCATCTCTATCTCTATCTCTATCTCTATCTCTATCTCTATCTCTATCTCTATTTCTATCTCTATCTCTTATTCTTTCTCTCTCCTTCTCTTTGTTTCACTCGTTCGTAATGGAATATGCAATCCTCTCCCGTCATACAGCGTGTTTCATAATTCATGGCACAAATTGGATCCGGCACGGCTGGAATTAAGAGGAAAATCAAGAATAATGAAATTCCAACTTTCATCTGTCTTGAAATTATTTTTCGCATTGTACCATATGCACAAAGTGTTGTCGAGAGCTTACACATTCTTGCAATATTTCAGAGGGACAGTTCGCAGTTTTTTTAAAACGGACGCGGACTGCGTTAGAAATTTCTTCTATGGATTTACAAAGTATAACGCTGTATGACAATAGTCAGCTTAGTTTAGTATTAAAGTAAATATGGTAAAGTCTGTCAATTCTGTTTTGATCTGAAAGAGACGTCATCCACGTGCCAAACAAAATCCATCAATAATAGTAATAATAATAACAGTGATAATAATATATCTATTAGCTAAAAATTACGCAAATATGCGAAGAGGGGGAACTGATGGACTGGGACGTAGCACTCTCTTTCTTTCTCTCTCTCTCTCTCTCTCTCTCTCTCTCTCTCTCTCTCTGATCTGACTATCTCTGCCTCCCTCTTTCTATTTCTCCCTATCCAGCCGAGTTTCTTCGTATTCCCTTTGCGTGACTTAATTACTCGTCGTTCTAATCCCTGTCCGTTAATATTTGCGCTATCGTAAAGGCGAATCAAAGCACTGACGGCTCTGTTTTCTTTATTTCCAGTTCTGCTTCTGGTAATTGGATCCGCCGGGCTTCCGTGATTACGCGTCAGTCAGGATTAACTCGGCACGCGCGTTACGTTGCAACCGGGCCTGTGGTTGCACGGCTGATTAAAGTAAATGTTCGGCCGTTGATAGGATCGCGCGATCTTCCAGCAACGTGTGTATCGCTTATTAACCTTTTTCAGTTAGATATCGGTAAATATGTCATCGGGAGTATCAGGACGCCGTGCGGGGTTTATGCGCGATAAAGCTCGCAGATTTTTAATTAAACTCCCCCCGACGAGGAAATCCCTTTGATTTTCGTCGATGTATCTAATATTTATTGTTTACGCGATACGATTTAGCGGTGACTGACGGTTCCAAGTTGAGTAGACGACGCAGTTGCGATTCACTCCGAGGAATTTTTATCGGGAATGTCTGTAAAGTTTTATTGTTCCCGACGAGAGATTGTTAGCTTCGAATCAGCAGATTATTGTTAAGTAGAAAAAACATCAGAAGATACATAATCATATTGTGTCCAAGTTATTAATAATTTCTAATGAGAGTTTGTTAGCTTCGAATCAGAAAATTATAGTTATCGTTGGACCTTTACGCAAAATCGGATCGTTATACAAAATAAAAATTGTCTAAATGAATTGTAAAGAATATAAATTAGCTGAAGCTCATTTTCCTCTTTTAGTGATTGTAATAAGTTGAAGATAACGTAACGCTATCCTTAATTAAATTTATTTAAATTCACTTAAAACTTTCACTTGAAAATTCACTCAAATTCACTAAATTCGCTATCCTTAAATTCCTTAAATTCATCCGATGTCTTTATTATAAAATTCTTTTTAACTGATTACAAATGTTACGAGGTGCGATATATCGATATTCAATAGCCTTTTGTCGAACTAACTGCGGATAAGTTTTATTCTGCCCAAAGATTCGTTATATTTGCATAAATAGTTCAGTTATCGTTCGTTCTCCGAAGAAAGTTCGAAACAATAATACATAGATGTGCGGCATATTTTGTATTTCGAAATTTATACTGGACCATTGTTCAGAAGTTCTATTATCCAAAACAGGTACTCAGAACCCGTCAGGAGGCTGAACTCGCGACACGAAATATTGGAATGGTTTTTCGGCGTAATCTCATGTTAGCGCTACAATAGAATCATATTTAAAGCTCCTTCAAAAGGGGTGGTTTCAATAGGATATCGAGCACAAAACAGAGCAACGCTCGAAGCCGGAGATTTACGACGGTTTGTTGCTGGTTTTCATGAATGTGTAGGCAGCTGTTCGCTAGGCTCGTGGGATGTTCGCTATAGCTCGCATAAGCTCTCTTTTACTGCCTTGGGCTTCTGATGGCCAATGCTCTAAACGAGTGTAAACACTATCGCGGATAAGTATATGGTCGCTTTCTATACTTACACGATAGTAACGCATAAGCAGTGGCACATTACTGGCCGGAAAAATCGTGCGATGTGTTTCGATACGTTTTTGTAATAAATATAGAGTCTATTGTACTCTTAATAAATAATGGAAAATTTTTGTAACATATGAGGCGTTAAAAAAAATGGTTTAAGTCAAAACACTTAATTTGTGGATGATGAAAAAAAATTAAAAACTCTGTAAAATGCAATAACGTATGATATTGTTACCAACTCATTTATGAAAGCCCCTTTGAAGCTTCAACGTAAAATATTAAAGAAGAATCGCAGAAAATATGAAATTCGATATGATTTAATAATATTAAATCACTCTAGCACAAAATTGACTTACGAAAGTTGTTTACATGTAATCGCCGGTTACAAAATTGTATCAGTCAAACGCACTTTTGTTTAAACAGCGAACAAAATAATACAAGTAATATTTCACTTGCAGTAACTTTATCTTCATTTATTTGCAGCGAAACGTGAAAAAATAAATTACAATAAAGTCTCTGTTAAGAATCCATTAAATTTATGATTATTTCGTCGATCGGAAAGTTTAAAGAAATGATTAAAAAGCAGTGACGATTACAAAGGTAGAATTTTAAAAATGTTTCGCATTTCGTACGAGAGATATATTATAAGAAAGATTCGACGGTGAATAAAAAGATAATTACGATGTAACAGACATGTATTTGCCAATATCTGTGCCAGGAATACGACATCCTTGATATCGTGTTCTACAGGGCTGGGATTGCCGCTATTGATTTCCATAGCTACTGAATCTACAGCCCCCACCCGTTATTCCGGGCACGCAGTATATCAAATAATCGCTCGCGGAGCTTAGCGAATGACGGCGACGAAGTTATTTATTATTTCGCGATATTGTTTGCCCGTTGTTCCAAGATTCGCGTCAATAATATTGGCAAGCCGTCCCACGGCGACACCGCGGTTTTCGTTAACTCGCCGCGAGAGCGACGCGCGAACGTCGCGACGCGACGCTCCGATAAAAAAAGAAAAACACTCTCTGTCCAGCGCTATTTCATTTTCATACCTGCGCGGCCAGCCCTTCCCGCGCAGCTCTGTAATTACGTTGTTCGCAGTTTGAACCGGGCGTCCGCGTTTATTTCGTTACAGCACCTCGGGACGCTCTAATTCAGCCGGGGATAGTTCCCTTCGCGGCTCGCTCCGCCGCGAAAAGAATCGCAGGTGTTGTAAGTGAAGTGCAAGTGCGGTGGACGGTTCAGCTTTTTCAGCTGGTCGTAGCCTGCGCGCGGCCGTGATGGAGCAGCGTGCAGGATGGTGTGGGTGGGGGGCAGCGTTAAGGATAAAGTTGTCCGAAAAAAGTGGAATTTTTGAAAAACCTGGCGGGAGAATATTTCGTGGCCGGCTGAGCTGGCCGTTATAAATCCCGGAATAAAAATAGCGTCTCGCTGTGGCGGGGCTCGCGGTAATAAAACTGAAACGGGCGAGAAGGAAACGCGGATGCTGCGCGTCGCTCGAAAAAAATTCCATAATCAGGAACAAAGGCGTCAGCCGTGATACGTTTATTTGGCCTGCTTCGACGCGGCGGGCTTGACTCCTTTTATCGAGCGGAACGGTCGCCGCGCGATCAAAGCCGGATATATCCGTGCATAAGTTGACCCCGAAGTTCGGCCGGGCTCGAATCAACTTTTCCGGAGGGAAATCCTTCGAACACACCACGGCCGCCGCCGCCGGTTTTTCCTAAATTCACGGCGTCACGCGAGAAATGGGTAGTAATAACGCAGTAATAACGCGTAGTAATAACGCGAGCTGAAGATAATCATTATCGTGACAAGAAATTGTTTGACACGCGCCTCGGTTAACGAGCGCAATTTTAAATTCATAAAGCTTAATTAGCGTGTATCAGGGGTCGCTTGTGCTCAAGCTGGCCTGTGTCCGAAACATGCGAATGCCTGCCCTCGCACCAAATCCCCTCTGATCCCTTTCCAGATTATATTGGTTCGGTCTTCCCCCGCCGACGATTATGCTAGCATACAAAGTATTCGTCTACGGTAGACTTTGCTGCATAGAGTAGCAGCGGTCTTAATTTTAAGACGACGGATTTTAATTTCAGTTCGAAGCATGCAACTGATACTTGTTTCTTCGATTTGTTTCCTTCCTCAATCTGAAAATATGTGTCTCACTTATATAACATTAACAATTTTTCAGCTGGAAATATTTTTCGCGAAATTCTTCAGAGATCATTATCGTTTTAGATGATGTCAGCTTCCAGAAGACACAGGAACCGCGTGATCACGTCCGTCAGACGAGGCACCCTTTGTTCATTTCACAGTTGAAGCTCTCAAACATTGAACATTATTTCGGCAAATAGTTTTTGTCGGATGTTGTTAATTATTCTGTTGCAACCATCGCTCCCACGGATTGTCGTTATTGTTACATGAATATGCGTATGAAATTACCAAACTGGAAGGAAAATTACAGATGCGGCTAAATTTACTGTTAAACGAGCATTTCATGTTCCTTGTTCTATGTAAATGTTATTTTCATTTGAATAGTTTCAGAAAACAACGTAGAAGAACTTTATTTGCAAAAGCTGAGGTTAACGAAAGTGAATTTAATTTGTGGGAGGGTGAGTATCGATTGCAAAACAGCGAGTGTCGCTTGTAAAAGGGTGAATTTGATTCGAACGAAAAAATGAATTCCACTGACTTCCAATCGTAAACATTGTGCAAAATATTTATATAAAAATATTCTATAAAAATATTACATCAAAATATATACATATAATTTAAATATTAAATATTATTCTTGGACGATTCGATGTTTGCTCGTATTTCGTATGACGAATTGCTCTTCAAATGACGGACGTCATTTTGTGGAAGATCTGCAAGCACGCGCGTTCCACCGATCTTATTCTTCTCTCTTGATGCCTCAATCGTTTGTCCGTTACTGTACGAGGCAAACAGGAAACGTCACTCGACGCCAATTTGCCGCTTCTGCTTAGGCCAACGCTTGTCCCCGCGACGCGCCGCGACGATTCCTAAGCACGCATGAAGCACCAGATTTATTCAGTGTCGTTTGCGTAACGACGACGCACGCCCCTGGCCGATCGTAACGAGTGTCATCATCATCTTCTGTTAAGGGACACAATCTTTCCAACAATTTTTCCATTTTCTCTGTCGCGCCCGACGAGAGAGAGAGAGAGAGAGAGAGAGGGAGAGAGAGAGAGAGGGAGAGACAGAGAGAGACTGCAATTTCAACGAGGAAATGGTTAATACCGCACCGCCTTCTTTGATAAGGTGATTTCGCGGGCCCTTCTTCATTCAACTCCTACGCTGCGACGATGGGTTTTGTTAGGGAATATTGAATGTCCAAGTATTTTGATGGCGCCTGTTTTCTTTGCGATCCAAATTTATTCTGTCCAGGGAGAACAACGAAGGTATTTGCACGGGACGACACGGTTCGCAGCTGCACTTAACCCGAGAGCTCGTCGGTCTAGCGAGAGCGATCGAAGCCTCTCTCGACGATTACTGAAATTACAAGAGACCTTCCGGGATGGCTCGTTTATTCAAATATTATCCGATTTATACCAAGTTTTCTCGTTCGTTTGCACGCGGCATATTCCGGCATCGATAAAAAATTCATTTCAAATTTCTCAACGGCGAAAAAAGTTATGGGCATTGTTGGTGGATCAGTATTAACCAGTTCGCGTTTTATTTTCATTGTCTTCGATAAATCTCCGGCATTGTGCATTCATTTGTGCGCTTCCTTTTCATTATTCCACTTAACCGACCTTCTTCTTATCGTGATCATTTTTTAGTTTGAAAAGAGACCATATTTTCATTTGTCGTATATTCGTGTTTATTTTCGTTCCGTAATTTTGATCATTGTCGTACACGCGATCGGAGAAGCTGCGTGGAAAAAAACATTGAAATATCTTTGTTGTTTCTAAGTGCACGACGAAAGCTGTTTCGTGCCTTTGAGAAGTCACCGAACGCCATCGTGCAATGTTGACGCCTCGAGACGCCCGACGGCAAGCTTAGCAATTATGGCTACTTGTGCGCAGAGCAAGCGTCATGTTTCTCAGCAAACCACAGTCAAAGGTGCGCAGTAACTAAACTGTTCGACAGGGCGAGCAAAATGGTTGCAAGGGAAAAATGTTTTTCGCCTCGCTTTTCTCACAGAATTTCTCGTACGCGTACAGCGGTCCACACGCTTCCCGATAAAATTTCGCCTTTTACTTTCTGAAAGTGGTATTCGAAATATTTTCCACGAGGCGAAGCAATAAACAACATTTTTCCTTCCATATCACATCTTTAATATCACAATATTCAGTGTGTGATTAAATTTGTTGTACGCTGATGTATCTACAAATAATGGAGACATTTAAATGTTACTATTCAGCTATTTTATCCTGTATATAATAATAATAATAACATAATGTAATAGCGAATTTATTTATTCCCGTAAACGCGTAACTCGGAGATTTCGATGTTCCAGAATAAATAAATGATTAAAATTATTATAATTTTCCAGGAACATCGGCAGAGTAATCTGCTATATCAACAAAGAACGAACTTAAAAAAAAAATAACAGTCGTCAAATAAAAATTAAACTGATCGAGAGAATAAAATTAAATTTAAAGTAAAAAGTAGTTTAAAAGTAGGCTTTCCATAGAAATGTTTAAAAGTTAACAAATTTCAGGCGAAGGGAACTTTAGAACTTGGCGATGGAAGATAAGACTGTCCATTATTCCAGTTTAGTGTTAATGGCTTTTTAGATTTCTTTTTGCGGAAAAGTGCAGTGCATCCGCAAGAAAGAATAGGATGAGGTCCGTTCTGGAGAACTGCATTAGTCCGTAAATTTTTACGGTCAGGAGACTCGGGGCTGCAGAATAGTAAACATCATTTTTAAGACTACTAACTCGGTTATCAAGCGCTCGTTGCTATCGAAATAAAAATTCCGAGCACCCCGGGTTACAGTTGATTGTCGCAAACGTAAAATTACATCCCTCGTTAAACCGATTGTGTGTGTGTCAGTTTTAACGAAAATCGCCACGTGAATGAACGGAAGTCACAAAATTCCAAAAAGCGTTAACACGGTTAAACACGCGAATGCTACGAATCCACTGCAAATCCACGCCAAATTATTTGGTCAAGCTTTAATTGACAGCGAAAAAACGTTCGGCAGGCACAGTGTCCGTGGAAAGGGCAATAGTTGGACAAACGTTGGGAAGAAAGGTGGTGCGCATGTAGTAGTTAATTGGCGAAGAAATATGTGAACGGCACGTCCGCGCCCGTAAACCGACGGGGCAGCCCATGAAAAATAAATATAAGTGTATTTAAAACGAAAATATTGGAGCCTTACGCCACTCCTGCGACACATAATAGCGTCGACTCATAAATATCCTGAGAACGGTGTTTTCACGGCAACGAACGTAGTCACGTACTCAATTTACGACAGGACATTCTACGCCGGTGGATTTTCCATCGTTGTCAGACTCGGCTTGAAGAGCCATCCACACATTCCCGGCGACAAACTGCGCGGGTTCGCGCGCGCTCGTAAAAAGCTTAAAAACAAAATCAATGACGGAGAAAAAAAAACCGAACGCGAAGCAGCTCGCAATTACTTTGTTTTCCTGTCCCGTGAAAAAAGGCGTGTCTCCGATAGCGCCGATATTAACCTTACCCATGGGAAGACTTTAAAAGTTGTGCGTGCGACATGGACGGGGCATTTACGGCGTCCAGGAACATTTCGGATTTAATACTTCAACTTCTTTTGTTATCACTGCGGAGTTGCTCGGCTGAAGCAGCTGTTGGACTTTGTCTATAAAACGCCGTCCCTTATTAGCTCTTTTATGCCGTCTTTGCAGACACTTGGCCGCGATGATGAATTTTTGACTTTTAATGCCTCTGTGCGTTCAACCACCCTCCCTCCCTCTCTTCGCCAGGACTTAGTTCGTTGTTCTTCGCGACATGTCCGCCGGCACGCTATTCCCAATTCCGAGGTTTACGGCGAAAGTTCCTTCGTTACGAGCAGGCAATCGAGTAATAATTGTTACTAATGATTTGTAAGCAGTGTTCCAGGAATGCGGAGTCAGTGCGTAAAAAATTCGGCGGAAACTTCGGCGGAGGATCGCTGTTTCACGACGGTGCCGACCTCGTTTCTCGCAAACGCTGCCCGGGAGCCGCACGAATTAAAATGTCAGGTTCGATCCCATTCTCTCAGCTCGCTTGTTACCAACAGATCTCTCTGTTTATTTAGAAGCGCCCGGTAATTGATTAATGCGCTCGATACCGCGTCGACGGTCACGCATGGATGACACTAATATATTTCGGTTTGCGTTGCGGTACGTTCGAATGAATCGAACATTTCTACGATTTTTAGAGCGTGATGGAGTTGATATAAATCGTGATCTTTCGTTTTACTTTTTTGGATTCGTCTGTGAAATTACTTTGTTTCGGGGAATTTTTGAGGTTAGTGTTAGGCAAAAAGACTAAGGAGGCAAAATATTTGCAAGAAATATTCCCTCTGAAATCACAAACGAATTCACGCAACCCGGTCGAATTTGAAAAATTTCTATTCTAATACTTCATTATACACACATATTTAACAATTAATATATTTATTTTCGAAATATATTCAATATTTCTGTAGTATCGTAATTTAGTGGGTACGTTTAGGACGAGGAGGAGTGTTAGGCTTAGTTTTAAGACCGTAGTTTTAAGACTTTGTATTTATGGTAGGCAATAGAAGAGAAATGTTGGCGAAGGCCGGGTCAGATGGGAAAAACACTTGGCGACAGGGAGCCGGCCGATGCGATTATCACGTTTTTGGAAAAGGCAGGCGTTGTGTCGAAGGAGCGTGTTTGGAGTGGACAGGGTGTGTTCGAGAGTCGTCGAGTGAGGAGCGTTGCGAGTTGTAGAATTAAGTGAAGTAGTTGTAATCCTAGTTGCAGATACGGTACGCGATATTTCCTGTTTTCACCACGTTTAGTTCTTTCCTAATCAATACATATTCTATATTGTTTAAATATTGAACAAATTTCTACATCATTTTGGGGGCTCGTCCGAGATTTGAGGAAAACGTAGCGCTGAATGATAACAGTGATATCGTGACTGTAGGAGTTGAGAGTTGAACTCTAGTTGTTGTGATGTGCATTTAAAAACCTTTTAAGATGTCTGCAGGAAACGATACCGTTGTCGAAGTGTCACAAGCATGCCTATCTGCTGACAAATTAGAGGAATTTCTAACAATGAAGTTAACCGATTTGAAGGAAGAATTGAAGAGTCGCAAGCTGAGAACGTCGGGAAATAAGAAGCAATTACAAGATCGACTTAAAGTAGCCATAATATTGCAAATAGAACATGGCGAAGAGGAAGACTATACTGATGGCAGTGAAGATGAAGAAGAAGGAAGCAATGTGAGACGATGCGTGTGACGGATGCAGGCATTAACATTCGGAGATGTTGAGGAGTCCATGCGTACATTTAGCGGAGACGATAAAGCAAACATTCGTTGTTGGCTCGAAGAGTTTGAAGACATGGCGGAGCTATGTGAATGGAGTGAAGTACAAAAAGTTATTTATGCGAAGCGTTTATTGCGTGGATCGGCGAGATTGTTCGTCGACTATGAAAAATGTTGTCGCAAATGGATCGAGATGAAGCGAGCATTGGAATCTGAATTTGCTAAAACTGCAGATAGGTACAAGATACATACAGAGTTGTCACGTAAAATTAAAAGATCGAACGAGTCGTATCAAGAATACATTTATCAAATGTTGGAGATTGCGAAGCAAGCGGACATGGAAGTATCAACAGTTATTAAGTATATTATTGACGGAGTTCAGGATTTCGAGACAAACAAAACGATATTGTACGGTGCTAGAAATATACGTAAGTTGAAAGAAAAATTCGAAATTTACGAAGACATGAAGGAAAAATCAGGAACGAAAAACAGGCGACCTGAGGAGAAGAAGAAGACGACCGTCCATGGAACCTCATCACAAGGTGAATCACAGCAAGTGGCACAGCAAGAAATACGTCGATGTTTTTTGTGTGGAAACCGATACCATACGGCTGCAAACTGCCCGACAAAAGAAAGAGGACCCAAGTGTGTCTGAAGCGTCGAGAAAGAAGCGAGTTAAAGAGGTGCAAGTTGGAAATTGTAAGTTGACAGCGTTAATAGATTCTGGAAGCGAACTGAATTTGATGCGAGCGGATTATTATGTTAAAATTGGTGCTCCTAGATTGAATAATAAGATTTTGCAATTTCATGGTGTCGGAGCAGAGAGCAACCACACATTAGGGGAATTTTCAACAACTATTGCAATAGATCAGATAACATATCGAATAAATATACACGTTCTACCCAATACCTTGTCGTCCCATAGTTTAATAATCGGTACAGAATTTTTAGATTCCGTAGAACTAAGTACGAAAGGAGGAGAAATTTTTATTAAAAAAATAGATTTGCCGGAAATATTTAATGTCAATGTCGAGGCTATAGCTGACAATGTAGATTTATCACACATTGCGGTTCCTGAACATAGAAAACTTATAGAAGATTGTGTTGCAAGTTATAAACCATCTAAAACGAAAGAAGTAGGAATTAAAATGAGCTTGATACTGCAAGACGAGATCCCAGTGTACGAGAGACCGCGAAGATTGTCTCCCGGGCATAAATCTGAAGTTGATAAACAAATAACGTCATGGTTGAAAGATGAAATAATTCGAGAGTCTTGTTCAGATTACGCAAATCGAATTGTACTAGTAAAGAAGAAGGATGGTTCAACTAGAATTTGTGTTGACTACAGATAGCTTAATAAAAATATTGTAAAAGATAGATATCCCCTACCTTTGATACGGGATCAATTGGATTTATTAGAAGGCGCGAAAGTATTTAGTACGTTGGATCTCAGAAATGGATTTTTTCATGTTCCTATTGATGAGAGTAGCAGAAAATACACCGCCTTCGTGACTCCCACCGGTCATTATGAATTTCTAAAGGTACCGTTTGTGTTATGTAATTCGCCAGCCGTCTTTCAAAAGTTTATAAATGCAGTGTTCAAAGATATAATTGCAACCGGGGTCGTTTTGACATACATGGACGATTTAATAATACCTTCATCTGATTTCTCACGCGGTATCGAGAATCTCAAATTAATATTAAATGTTGCTAGTGAGAATATGGATTATTGATTAATTGGAGCAAGTGTTGTTTTTTGCACACAACAGTAGAATATTTAGGTCACATTGTTGTAAACGGTAGCATTCGACCGTCAGAACGAAAGAGTAGTGCTGTTACGAATTTTCCGAGACCTAGATGTGCTAGAGATGTTCAGAGTTTCCTTGGTTTAGCGGGAAATTTCAGAAAGTTTGTGTACCAATACTCTGTTATTGCGAGACCATCGTCGAATTTATTAAGAAAAGATATCAAGTTCAAGTTTGAAGCGAGTGAACAAGAAGCTTTCGATAGGCTAAGATTAGCTCTAAGCGGAAAATCTGTACTAAAGTTGTATTGTGTGGGTGCAGAGACAGAAGTACATACAGACGCATGTAGTATGGGATATGGTATGATATTGTTGCAGCGCGATAGCGAAGCGAGTGGTAAAACTACTCCAGCCGAAGAAAAGTATACAAGCTACGAGCTTGAAGTTTTGGCAATTGTAAAGGCGTTGATGAAATTTCGTGTTTATCTACTCGGCATTTCATTTAAAATTGTGACGGATTGTCAAAGGTTTGCGTTAACGATGAGGAAAAAGGACTTATGTGAGCGTGTGGCCAGGTGGGCGCTTCTCTTAGAAGAGTTCGACTACAGCGTGGAGCATAGAACGGGAAGAAATATGGCACATGTTGACGCGCTATGCCGAAACCCACTACCTACAATTATGCTAGTGGGAGAAAACGAACTGGGGATTATCGCAAATTTGAGAAGAGCGCAGGTACAGGACGACAACTTGAGGAAAATTCGAGATAATATTGAGCGGTTCGAAGGCGATGCGTACCCGTTGCGAAATGATATTCTGTATAGAGAGGTTGATGATACGCCGTTGGTAGTTGTGCTGAGGACAACGCACATCCAGATAGTTCGACAGGCGCACGAGCACGGTCATTTCGGTATTTCCAAAACAGAGGCGCTCGTAAAGAGAGATTACTGGTTTAAGGAGATACGGAAAAAGGAAGCAGCACGATATAGAGAGGGAGTGAAAAGGACACAGGCTCTCTGATCCGGGGTTAAAATTCTACCCGAAGTTTCTTGGACCATACCGTGTGACAAGAATACTGCGGAATGACCGCTACGAAGTGCAGAAGGTGGGTAATCATGAAGGGCCGCAGGAAACATCCACTGCAGCCGATTACATGAAGCTATGTGTGCCGACGAAGAGGACGATTTTTCCGGTGAAAGTGAAAGTTCGTACAGTGGCGATGAGAACATCTGTGGGCAGATGTCCGGTCAGGACGACCGAGTGTAGTATTGTAATTTAGTGGGTACGTTTAGGATGAGGAGGAGTGTTAGGCTTAGGAGACCGTAGTTTTAGGACTTTGTATTTATGGTAGGAAATAGAAGAGAAACGTTGGCGAAGGCCGGGTCAGATAGGAAAAACCCTTGGCGACGGAGTGCCGGCGGATGCGATTGTCACGTTTTAGGAAAAGGCAGGCGTTGTGTCGAAGGAGCGTGTTTGGAGTGGACAGGGTGTGTTCGAGAGTCGTCGAGTGAGGTGCGTTGCGAGTTGTAGAATTAACTGAAGTAGTTGTAATCCTAGTTGTAGATACGGTACGCGATATTTCCTGTTTTCATCACGTTTAGTTCTTTCCTAATCAATACATATTCTATATTGTTTAAATATTGAACAAATTTCTACATTTCAATATTTTCTTCTTCTGAAACCGGAAACGGCGTCTGCTCCGCACAGATTCAAGAAAATTCACGCGTTTTCACCGCCGGTTTCCCGCATCTGCATCGCAAATGCGGGTCGATGGACACTTTTCCGTGGCCGCGACACGGCGGTCGATGGAACTCCGATGGCGGCGCTAATTAGTTATCGCTCGAAATATTCGAAATAAGGAACGTCGCCGAGAATTCTCTATTTTCATCGGAAATTTTGTTGCGCTTTTATTTTATTCGCACGGTAGAATCTGGATTATCCGAAGCTGCAATATCTGATTATTCTAAATACGACTGCATATTCGAGCCTGCACTACGATTTCTTTCTGCACTGAATTAACACTTCTTCGTTTTCATAATTTGTCTGATACTAATAATCTGTCATTCGTAAACTTTGATCACAGATGAATCAAATTTTGTTTCGATTTGCAAGAAATGAATAGCACAGTAGAGACTCTCTTATCTGAAGGTTTCTGTTTGTAATATTTGCATTTATGACAAAAGCAACTAGGTCGAATACAGCACGTTGTAAATGCAATACAAAAATTCAACAGTATTTATAATAACGTTCTCGTTAATATCAACTGAATGGAACTGTTGAGAATGAAAATAAATTTTTATTTAACTCCTGCTCGCTGCGATCGAGGTGGAGAATTTCTATTTTGCATTAAGATCCGCGGTCTACTCGTAATACAACCGGTGAATTTCCTCTGCGAGCAATCTTTGAGTCTTGACAATAACATTTTCCAGCGTTGCAGAATCTAATTCTAAAGGACGGTATGCAGGTTGATAGCCATTTCTCCCGGTTTCCGCCGTGAACGCATTACAGTAAAATTTCCCCAATTTTTCATCAGCTTGTGAACAAAAGTGAAGGATTTGGAAGAAGGAGATTCGATTATTCGATTAAAATTGTCCATTTTTGTTTACAAGACGAAGGAAAATTAGGGAGAATTTACTGCAATAATCGGACGATCGTCCGCACTTGAATTACGGGAATCAATGAAACGTCATTGGGGCTTTTAATTGGGTGCCATAAAATAGCAAGTACGGGGACAGTATTGCAATATTTTCGTCGGATTTTTATCTGCGATATTTCGGCAAATTAGTCGTTACACTGTCGGGCGTTCTGTTGCGCGTGATGAACGCGGAGACGGATAATGAAACGGGCAACGAACAGTTGCGCAACGTGCACGTTGCGCGATCGTTATCCGCGTTCCTACGAAAATAAAGAAAATTCAGATATGATAGAGCGATTGTTTGAAAAATTTCGCGGGATGTGCGCGTTAATGCTTGTCAGGACTTATGGACACGCGGACGCCGTTGGATCAGCATCGACGTATGCAAATTTATTATATACGGTGTAATTATAAACACGTCCACTTAACCATAACTGCACAGAGTATCGACACTTCTCAATGTCGTTTCGACAATGCTGAACTTTCCTGGCACGAATGTTTTACCGATAAATCAGCGATTGCATTGAACGCAATGCATTTCGTGCTGCTTGCATTTTGATAATTTATAGCATTGCTATCTACAGTGTTTACACTAGAAGACAACTTCTACATAAATCTCACTTCACTGCATAATTAAATCGCTGTATCTTCTTTACTAGATATCAGTTGTTATTAAATATATTAAGGTTTTAATTTCTGTCAAAAATATATAAGTTAAAATTTCTAATTGAACTTCTATTAAAAATTTATTATAATTTAAAATCTCTAATTATATTTCCATTGTAAATGTACCAAGATATTAAATTTCTATTAAATTCTATTACAATTTAAATCTATATTAAAAATTCGTTATAATTAAATTTTATATTCATAATTTATTATAATTCGTATCACCCCTATTTAAAATTAATTATTCTGAATCTGTGTTAAGAAACTAATGAAGCTTAATTTGCGAATTTGATGTGTCTGTGATAAGTACACCGATTGTGTTATTTTACGTTGCCACGCTCGGTTACTACCGGAAGCAAGCGACCACAAATGCATTTGTCGCTCAACGCACTCCTCTTTTTTTCAATTTCGAACCGCCCGTTGTAACATGTGACAACTCGTTTAGATGTTATGAGGATGCTTCCCATTGTCCCATTTTCAACAGCAATTAAAGTATCGTGAATTTCCTTGCAATACGAGGATCGAAATTTACGGGCTTGTTTTTCCCGAACTGGGAGCACTATACCTGCGAATCGCCCTAACGTATTTACTGTGTATATGAGACTATGCATCATGTGTCTAGGCGTTGCCGGCCCGAGAATAACGCCCGCAGTTTCCCATTGATGTTTTCATGTTCGCACTTTATTTTCTTCTTTTCCATTGTGTGCTTAGCAGCGTCGGAGAACTGCATGTTGACGATTTCCCGAACTCACGGCAGATTTTTCATACCCACTAAATCACGTATACTGCTTCCAGTGCGGTCTTTTTGCATTTCACCGGTCACACAACTCCGTTCGAAATGTTACCCGGCGGATCTGACTTTTGTGAGTTTGTAGCTCGCGGTGCAGCATTATTATGATGCGGTTTTCAAGCAACTGTCACTCAAACACTAACAGCATTATCGAGACCTAAAAATTCGAGAATATAATTTGGACATTCTAGAACATTGTTTTCTTCGTTAAAATTTGATATCCGATATCCAAGTATATTAAATTAATTATTAATTTCTTTCGTTAATATTTACCATTTCGATGGAATATTTCCTACCCTTGATTTATAATTATTGAACAGCGAATATTTGTGCATATTTTCATTATAATTATTTCATGAAAATCGGAAGAAGAAAATTTTCTTTGGGAAAACAGAGAGCACAGAATAATAGAACAGTGCATATTCGTTAATATGCCCGGATTGCGTCATAAATACATAAAGATTCGCCGGCTACCAATTAAATCTCACAGATACAACATAATTATATTTGAGCTTGATATATCTGTTGAGCCGTTGAAGATCGCCGAAAACGTCTGACGACAGCGATGAGTCCGTGCACCTCGAACCAATATTTGCTCCCTTTTACTGGTTTCGCCAGGTATCTTTGCCGAAATATTGGAAGTCGGGACGTGAGATCCAGGCCACCGATACAGACGGTCTAGGTTTATTCGCGGATGTATTCCTACATTCGTATGCCGAATGCTGCATAAGTCTCGCGGTTGAAATTCCCCGTGGGATGCCTTTTGGCTATTTTACCGATTTCCTAAAAATCGCGCAAGAATACAGTTTTCGCCGGGTGTAAGTAGACACCGGGCATGAGCATCGGCTGGTTGTCGTTCCAGTATGCAGAAATTGCAATTCGTTTGTGCGAAATCTAAAGCCGGATACCATCAATTTATTCATTTAGAACTGAAGTTTTTTGCGCATTTTTGTCACGTACCGTCGGCGTTGGCATTTCCAGATGATTGATAGGACATCAAGAAACAGTGTAGAAAATGATTGAAAACATTATATTTAGTTTTCATCCAATTTCCTACCCTGAGATATTTTTTATTTTGCACGTGATTTGATTTTGCACCTCTTTCCAGGAGTCTGACATATGGGGTTTGGTTACTTTAAAGTGCTGCAACTTCGCGAGAAAAAAAATTAAAGATGAAGGATCAAACTTTACTCTACTCTAAACGGCATCCCCGGAAAAAATTTGACAAAGTCCGTGCACTTCGTCAAACTTGGCAATTTTCAATATGATAAACAGGGATTCAGATTTAAATAGTTACAGTGGCGAGAGTGCGTAGAATATAAAATTGAGAAATATCGTCTTAAACTAGAGGTTTCAAGATTTAATTTGAAATAAAAATCAATGATTTTTCGCGAAGTTACCGTCAGTCAAAGTTGACCAATTCTCATCCGATATGTGCCTATGCTGTAATCTTTCGGAGCAGTTTATTACCATAAATCTCAGTTATTAGTATCAAATTCTACGAGCCAAAATTCTTACAATTAGCACAAGTACATAAATACTAATTTCAGAACCTAATATTTCAAGATTGCCCGCCATTATACACACATTATCGCATTTTGTTTCGTGTTTATTTCATCGGGACTTCGGAATCGGTTCTCCCAGCCAACGATTGACTATCGAGTCGGGCAATCGTGGTATCCTTTAAATTTAAATTTGACGCTTAAGATGGGGATCGGAGGTAATAGAGATGGAGTTCGGGTGATGTATGCGTTATGGGGGGGGGGTGGGGGAGAAGTACGAGTAGGAAAACTGGCTGATTCATAATCGGGAATGGACTGCGGAACAGCTAATTCCGAAAAGTAGTTGCTCTCGGCGCGGCGGGAGCAATAAAGCTGTTGCGCGCAACTATTCCTCAGTTCTGCTTTACACAGTTGCCTATGCGATAACACGACCACGATAAATAAATGCTGGAATGATCGTTTCTGGGCTTTCGAATTCAGATATAATCGCGGTCTATAAATTCTCTAACTCGCCGCTTCGTTCCGCAGGATCCTTGCCAGAGGAAAAGGAACGCAACAGAAACTAGAGACTCTGTTCGGGACGTTATTTTCGATTATTTGTGGCCGAACCGTGCTTAAATAAGCAAACGGAAAGCGGTCGTACTTGGAAAGCGAGCTTCGGAATTATTCAAGGAAATCTCTTCAACGAACAATCGTTAAATTAATACACGGACTGTAGATTTTATGTGAAACGAGTCTGCGAGAACGTTTAAGGAATTTAATCATTAACTTAACCCTTAATTTAATCCTTAATCTTGAGTTTTTTCAAAAATGATTTTTACACTGGGGTCATGATAGACCCGACGGAAAAACTGTAAAAACGCTTTATTGATATTATATTCTTAGCTAATGAAATCATGTGAATTTAATTAAACTTTTACTACAATGAGAAATAAAAATACAATGACGGGATTATTCATCACTTCGATATTTCAGATAGAAAGTACTATTGAACTATTTTCAACTTGTTAGTATTATTAAGAAATTAAGTGAATATCTATTTAACTCCTGTATTATGTAATTAGTGCAGTCAATTTTTATCTGCATAAAATCTGCATAAAAATCTGCAGTCTAGTAATATATTATCTTATTTGCATACATGTTATTTGACAAAATTATTTGCTATTTTATGTTAATATATAACTAGTCTTTCTCTAGATTATTTCATTATTGGAGAGAGAGAGAGAGAGAGAGAGAGAGAGAGCGAGAGAGAAAGTAAGAAAGAAAGAAAGTGAAAGAGAGAGAAAGAGAAAGAAATCCATTTGAAATAACGTTCCATTTAATAAAATAGATATCATCGAAGCTATTGATATCGATTTCTCGCAGCAGAGGTTCGAGATACTGTTTCTCGTCTGAGGTACTGTCTATTTAGCTGGTTCCGTGTGGTTTTACAGGAATCCCTTAGGAGCGAGCCAGGTTCATGTCAGGCAAACTTGGAGCTAAGTTCGCGGAACTCGATCCCGCCAGCGAATATTCATTAGGACCGTATTAATTATGGTCAGCAAAGTGTTTAACTAATTAGCGCTTGTTCGGATGCGGAACTGGGAAGATGAAATTGTACCGCCACCGTCGATATCAATTATCCTGCTGGAGACAGAATTCTTGATAAGATTATCGACACGTAACCGGTTTCATGTAACGCGCGGCGCGAAGATGTATCCGAAATTGAGGTGTTCGGAGAGCCTGCGTTGTTCAAGGGAAACTACGTTACACTCTGAAATGTCTTTATTCCACGTGGAATATCATTGGATCTATCGTCTGCAAAGAGAGGAGCAAACGGATTGCTGGATGCCGATGATTATTAACGGTGGAAGGTTTACGGGTGATTTTAATACGGAAGCATAATGAACGGTGGCAGTTTTTTTCTCGTTGCAGCGAATGACGAAAGTAGTGTAGAAAGTAAATTAATTCAACATCTGTCTGCATATTGGATCATTTTTTATTGCGTCAGTAGAAATCGACTTGCAAACAAAGGATGAAGAATATGTTAAAAAAAATATGACTGAACTAATTACACTGCGAATTTTCTGCATTCGTGAATTACATTTTCAAACTAATATTAATTTTTATATCAATATAGCAATAGCATCAATATAGCCATTAATTATATTAATATTAATATATGCTATATTCATATAAAAATTAATATTAGTTTGAGTAGTAGTATATTACTAGTATATTAATATAAATATATTATATACTATATATAAATTTACTCATATATTAATATATACTAGTTAATATATAAAAATCTTACTTTATACGTTAAATAGTTATCTAACTTAAATAGTTAACTAGGAATAGTTAATTAAGTCGGTAAGTGAGCTGTGAATTTTACTTGAACACAAAAGTGCATTATCAAAGGACAAACGCTTTGGTTTGGAAACAGCGAGGCAACTAGATGTATTCAACCCCTATACAGAAGTTTCGGGAAGTTTAAATACTTTATAACAGGGCTATCGATTAATTCTCTTTCAAATCCATGTTTCATTTCACCGTATTTCGAGAGACACGCCCTTTTAAGAGTAACCAATCCTTTTCAACGGATTGTGTCGAGAGCAATGAAAACTGGAGTGATTGATCTGTAGTGTGGTTCCAAAGAGGTCAATTGAATGACCTCTTGATGACAGTCGCAGGAATGATACCGTAGGATATCAACTGCGGAGAAGTGGCAAGCTTCATCAATATACATATTTGAGGATTCGTAGGAGACTCTTTCACTGCGTTAGAAACGCCGAGCATTGCCCGGGAAAAGCTAGGAATTCATCGGTATCATTTCGCTTACTCTCGACAATTCTCACGTCGTATCATTTGTGCCATAAATAACCGGAAAAATAATAACTGTATAATATATAATTAATAAATAATAAATACAATTAATAATAATAATATAATTAGTAATAAATAATATATCGAATTAACTGTATATCAATAATAAAACACATTACATTTTCTAATTGCAAAATAAACAAAATAAAACTGTATAAAAATTGAATACATCTCATTCGACAAATATAAATTTAATTGTGCGCGAAAACGAACCAAAGGCACAGCAATTGGTCACCCACCGCACAGTAACCGGTTCCGCTAGCCTCCGAATATTTAAAATAGCGTTCACGTTCGCAAACCGATGCGTGAAATATCCGATGGTCAATCACCGTAATCCAATGAAAGCCCGCAACTTCATCAGCCGGCATTTTAAGCGTCATAACTACCTCCGTTAAAAAAGAAGAATTGACGTAACTCGCGGACGATGGGAAAGACCTTTTTGTGTACGGATGATACGTTGGCCGTAGTCTATCCCGTTGAAACGGGTCTGTTCCAAAGCGTCGACGCGCTCTCGGATCGGTCACGTAATTAAAATGGCACATAGACCGAGGCCGGACGAGAAAAGCCAGCGAAAGTAGGCTGGCCGCAGCAGTCCGATAACGATATTCGCATCCGGTTCCGTTCTACCCTCAAAGCAAGTAGGTTGCACCTGGCGGCGACCATCGACGCGAACGAGCTGGAAGCGGTTCCGCAATGCTTCTCGCGGCGACCTATCGCGATCATAAGCTGACTCCATCGGTTGTCGCTACACGTGGAATCAAGTAGGCGCATGCACTGTCGTTCATACCTATTTGGATCCTTTTTATAAGCTTCGCTATTTTTGCCAGTGTTATTTGAATTTATTATACAAAAACTGTCGGTTAGAATGTAATGATTTACATAGACTTAGGATTAGCACAGGGTAATTCACAGCAACCCGAAAATTGGCATTTTCAGGAGAAATTACTGTAGTTAAGACGACTGTTTAGCGGTTTTAGCATACCAACCTTGACAATTCAATGTTAATTAGTTTATCACTGCTAGATTACTGTAGGATTAGCCCAGGGAAATTCACAGCAACCCGAAATTTGGCATTTTCAGGAGAAATTACTGTAGTTATGATGACTCTCTTCAGCGGTCTTAGAATAATAACCTTGTCAATTCGATGTTATTTAGTTCATCACCGCTAGATTACTGCTAAACGAAATTTGCAACCTCGAAACTCGAGTTTCCAGCACCAAAAACAGATTTCCGCTTCGCAATGCGACGTTTCGCGAATCGCGGCTCGCGCTGGTTATAATAAGTTCAGGGGCGTAAATTATGTCAAGTTGCGGGATCTCGGCAATCAGCCACAAAGCGGATTACAGGCGCGTTTATCTTCCGGATAAACTCGCGGATGTCAAGCGGGATCGGCGACGGTAAATATTGTTGGGCCGCGTTTTCGGTGGAGCGCGCAACGTCTAATTGCGAGCGCGAATGTTGGATAATGCCGCGGATCCGGCCTTTTTGTTTCGCATCGGCTCGTTCCCGCTTCAATTCACCTTCATCCGCATCGATGCGCCCGACATCGGGATTTACGGTTAAACTAGCGAGCAGCCCGTTGTCTATGGGGGAGAGAAAAATGGAAAGCCCGGTCCCCTCTCGCTGTCAACCCTTGGGCATCGTTGAATTTTGCTTTTATTTTTCACGCTCCCGTACGATTTCGGCCAAAGGTGAATTTATCCGTTAATACCTGCGGGATACTGCGTCGAGTTCGTGCGAAAATAATTGCGGTTTACGAACGGTTTTTATCGACTTCTGTTGGTTTTTGCCGGTTTTTATCGGGCTCCGTTTGTTTTCGCCTGTTTCTAGCGATTCGATCTCCGAGCGGTTATTTTGAAGCGACGTTTTATCTTATTACCTTCGTAGCACGTTGATTTAAAGCGCGAAAAGTTCTAGCCAGTAGCAGCGTTTTGCTTTTCGATTCGACTGTCGGTATTAGATTGTCCTTGTAATTCTAGCGAAAATGGTGGAAGAGTTTATTTTTGCACGAGTTTGTTACATCGGTTTGGATTGGGGTGAAAAGCTGCAGAAACTGCTGGAAGTAATAACAAAGCGTTTGTTCGGTAAAAAAATCAAAGACATTTTTTTATTATTCGTCTAACAAATGATGCTGTTGTAAATGTTGTGTCATACTTAAACGAAACCAAATTGTTTAGCGAAATTATATAGTAATTTGAGAAGCCTTAATGAAGAAAATAATGTAAAAATGTAATGCGAAACTATTGTATATATTGCGTTATATGTAACCCTACACATATTATCCAATAAATGATCGCTAATTGCTATTAAGTAGATGCGACATTAAATTAAAAAACAATGATTCCGTTGATAGCAAATACGTGTCTCTACTTCGAACAATATCAACTTTTTATTCTGATAATTTTCGGAATGTACGGTGTTAGAATTGTATAGTGTTTTGCCTATTAGCGTTCGTTTAAATAAACCATCAATGCTTCGAATCTGTTAATTGTCTAGGAACCGTCTTTATTCAACGCTGATTTGATTTCCATCGTGGAGAGCATTGGCACCGTAGTTGGTTAAAAAATGTCTCTGATCATTCTTTTCCCCAATTCGCGTGGCCATTGCGGTATGTGCGCGTGTCGGAGAAAAAACGGTGAGAGCTAAATTTGCGAGAGAAGTTCAGTTGTTCGAGGAGCTCGGGAGAAAATATGCTGGTCGTAGTCGCGATAAGTCTGAGACTCGAAATACAATGAATCAGCGGTCGACGCGTCCGAGGCAGTCTTCGGGGAAGTTTTGAAATGCGGGTACTCGCTATTAGGGAATGTTTTCGAAGAGAAGTACATCGATGGAAGTTTAAGTTAAAGCGGTACAGCGATTACATGTACCGCGGTAAACAATGTTAAGAATTGAGTCCCGAGGTTGTCCGAACGTTGAAGAAACATCCGTAAAAGTTTCTAGCGCTCTGGCGAAACAATTTTATCGAAAGTAGATCATCATCATCGTTAGTAGATCCATTTATATTCTTCTGTCATTATTGCTAGACTGTCGATTGTGTGCATCTATATAATAATAATAATAATGAGTAACCGCAATTTGAAACTGTAAAATAATTGAAAGCATTTAACAGTATCGTAATACAATCGATTTACTAAAACAATCAAACGGAAAGGAATCGCTAAGTAATTACAATTTGTTGCGACAAATGCGGAAAGTTTTTATCGTGCATAACAAAAACACAGATATAAATTAATAATATATCAAGCTTTAATATGAATGACCAAGGAAAGTTATTATGCATTGAAGTTCTTGGCAACGTCAGAGAAAGTAGTTCAGAGAGAAAACGCCTGTACCAGAAAAAAGCTGTTCACAGCAAAGAAAAGCTGCACAAATAACCCCCGATAATTGCCAGCGGAAAGAACTTGTAAAATATTCATTCGACACTTCTCGGCCATTATTATCGTTCGGTTTATTCCTCTATTAGGCCTGTAATTTTACCGGGCCCGGTTGACCCCGGGGATCATACTATTAAAACCATTTATCTGCTCTCCTCGGAAAGTTCTCCGGGGATGAGTATTGTACTTTCCCAAAGTTATCTGGAGTTCTTTCGACGGTCTCCTTTCTTTCATCTCGGTCGCATTTTTCAACGACTCTTATCAGTATTAAGTCGCGTTACTAATATCCCACGGTTCCTAGCTGTTATTCTTATGCAGTTACCGTTCGTATCTTCTTCACGAGTAAAATACTCCGTTTACGTGAGGACTCGCGTCACCGTTGATTTATGGCGTTATCTTTTGCCAAGGGATTTTCAACACGGTTCGTGCGTTAAATCCGTAAGAATCCTCGGCCTGGGTATTTAATATTGATGTAATTTCTCTTTGCAAGTTGGCCTTGCGAAGTCTAGAATCAGATTACAACTCTCGGTTTCGGCTAGTATTCTAAAAACTCGGTTAAGTTACATTCGGCTGTAGCGTTGTATAATTTAGTAAAATGGCAATTCTAATATACTGGCGGTAATGGAATTGTAGTTAAATCTTATTTTTAATGATTAAATTATTCGTTGAAGTATATTTTGACTTCTAAATTCTTCTACAAACTGTCTCAAAATTATTGGCGCAGGGCGCTGAACACAGGCAGAAAGGCGGGTAGGATACGGCTTGCCGGGTCCTATTCTGCTGATTCCTTAAGTGCTAGGCGTTGTAGAGTAGCGACTACACGATCCCGAAGCGCTAGCCGACCAGTGCTGGAGATGCGGTGTCTCCGAACATGGTAGTAGCGTAGCTACGACAGGTCCTACCAGTCGGCCTTCTAAATACTGGTACCTCGGGTGTCGGCGTGCCCACGAGGTTCCGGCCATCTGGCTCGGGATACCTCGGGCCGGCAGTGGGTAGGTCCATCGAGGGGGCAGTGGTAAATGGCTAAAGCTGGCCAGAGGCTCCTTCCCTTCCTCTCCTTACCTCTTCCTTCCCTCCTCCTTCCTTCCCTTCCTTCCCACCCTGAAGTTGTTGGGGGCCTCGACGGGTGAGCTGCGGTATTCAGCTCGGGAACCGACCTGCTGAGCCGGTAGAGCATAGAAAGAGCTCGGCACCACCAGTTGTCTGCTGACGAGAGTCCGCGTCCTCGTAGTAACTGGTAGCTCCTGCATGGCTTGGCATGTGGGAGCGCGCTTATTGAGCGTATCTCAATTCCGCGCCCATGGGGGCCGTGTGGATAAGCCTTTGGGCAGGTGCTGCACGTTAAATCACTCGAGACTTCTGTCTCAAAATTATTGTACAAGCGGGAAATAAGGGGTTCGCGTCATTTGAAACAACTTCTTCCTTAGCGAAAATTCAATCCACGGCTTGGTTTATGAGTTATTATCAAAAAACACTGACCAAACGGAGAGCGAGTGTGACCGCCGATCCGCCCTTGCGCAGCGGCAGCGGTCGTGAGAGTGGGGCGTCAGCCGTACGCGATCTCTCATTGGCCAGTGTTTTTCGTTAGTAACTCGTAAACGAAGTCGCAGATTGCATTTTCGTTAAGGAAAAAGTTGCTTCAAATGACCCCAGGAATCCCTCATTTCTCGATTGTGCAATAATTTTGACATAACCTTGTACATGATCGTATGCAGAAAGTTCCTTCATTTAAACGCGGCGTTGAAAAGATTAGCAGAGTGATTATATGAATAGAAATAGAAACGTGATAGACAGAAATAAAGTAGAAATAAAGTAGAAATAAAATGAGAAAATGCTATTGTAACTAAGACAATTTACAGGTTCCCTCGCGTTTGAAAAGTGTGCGCATGCCATAAAGGCATAAAGATCCGCGGTCCAGTTGTAAGATGAAATATGAGCTCGTTTATATTGGCTCCGATTACGGTTTCTGTAGATGCCAATTATTACATCGGGACTCTATATCGATTCCATATCGGATTAAACATTCTATCTTCCAGTTCGGTTCTTTCCGCGTGAAACGAACTGTAACGAAGGAAATTAGCTTTCGCGTGCTAGTTTCATTTAACGCATTAATTTATAAACAGAAGACAATTAAATATTCGCGCGAGTCGAATTATTTTCCCATTAACGTTCCCGAAGCAAGTATGTCATTCCCGTATACACCGTGCCTCGGGAAGCCCGGATTGCTTTAACGTGCCATTTATTTACGTGAAGTTATTACGAAAAAACTGAATGTGCCTTTTTGAAGCACTATAAATCTCTGTCCGTGTGAGCAGAACAGTAAAACGGCCCTATATCAACGATTAATTGCAATAATGGCGTGTCGAGTGTAATAGATTTTGCCGGAATCTGTGCTGTACCTGCGAGAAGATTAAATGACAATCCCCGGTTGATTAGGTCCAAAATATTGCAACGAAGTTTACATTTTGTCACAATTATGCCTTATCAATGAACAGTCGAGGCGACTCTCATCGCTTCTCCGAGAAGAAATATTTCCAGTATTCCGATAAATCCTGGCCCGCGAAGGTTTACCAACCATTAATAACGGTACTAATCACTGCTCCCGCAGACTCTATCGCGTTGCCGAAAAGTGAAGGATGGTGAAGCCCCTGTAAGCTCGGCAAATGGAGGCACGTACTACACAATCGTGTTTACTATCTAGGTTGGATCACGATTTCGCGCATGAATCGCAGCATCTGGCGCATTTTAAATGCGGATCACTAATCTAGCTGGGCATGCGAATTCATGGTAATTAATTTTCGATTATACAAACATAGCCGGCATACGGGCCGGCGCAATGGCAGGCTTACATCTCGCGCGAGTCTCTGCCCTCGGAGGAATCATCGGACCGCGCATATTTATGAATATTCAGTCGGCGCGATGCGCGCGGTCAATCGATAGTAGGAAACAGGCACGAGAACGGCTTTCCGTGTGGATATCAATCCGTCGCGGCCACGCAAATATTTATCAGAATTGCCTAGTAAAATAAATTCCGGCGCCGGACCGTGCACACATGCGTCACCGACTACCGAGCCGCCATAAATCCGTAGCTCTCGTCGTCCAAGTATCAACCATTCACGGTGTTCGGGTTAACGACACGGCGAAAGAATCGTTCGGACGGCAAACCGTCGGCTAAAATATTCTATGGATCGTGCCGTGTACGCTCGTTTTTATAATCGGCTTCGAATACTCGATGTAGCGTCTTCGTTTGCAGTAGCAACGGACCACGTTTCTTTTTATTGGGTCTTCCGGAAAGTTCTGTCCGATAGTGTCACTTCAAGTTTCAATCCATATGCACATGTTGATTTGAGACATATATGACTATCTCTCATTATCATTGCATTTACACACATGTACTCTCCTAAATAAATTGAAACAAAGATGTCTCATGTCATTATTAAGCGAGACGCGATCATGAAAACATGGCTACCGATGATAATGCCAGACCACATGCTGCTTTGGCGACTCGTTAGAAAATCGCAGAGCTAGGCAAATTCTGTCACATCTACCATACTCCCCAGACCTAGCACCCTCTGATTGTCACTTTTTTCTCTCTTTGCAAAACTTTTTACAGGAAAAAAATTCACAAATGAAGCTGATGTCAACCAAGCACTAGTTGAGTTCTTCGCCTCAAAAAATAAATCATTTTTCAAAACTGGCATTTACAAGTTGCCATCGCGCTGGCAAGAAGTCATAAGTAACGATGGAAAGTATATTCTACAACTTTCCGGTAGACCTAATAATCATTTCGCGCGAACTTGTTAGACGTTTGACGACCGTTTCGAATTCAGATCGATAGTTTCACGATATTTTTGTGACTGAGAACTATAATAGGATAGTTTAAAAAGATTCGCGCGTTATTTGTAACTAACTAAAGTTATCGACGAAGATACTTTGTTGTAAGACGTGTTTTCTGAGAGATATTTATTTCGCATAAAAGTCTGCAAACATTGTATGCGTGCGAGAAGCGTTCTCCTACATTTTTTTTCTCCTGAGACACATCTAAATCGTACATCATGTATAAACACATTGTGTAACGCGAAACACAGCGTAAATCGCCTGTCCGCTGGAATGCATGCCGGTTACACGTCCCCGTAAAAATACGAGATATACGGAAAGATACAAATTGCGCTGCCTTGTTTCTCGGTGGATTAATCGCAAAGAGTCGGCGTAATGCGCGGATATGACTCGTGTAGCCGTTACAGCTGCACGGCACGTAGTTTCCGAGTAAATCGAGTTTGAATGTTCGAACATGAGCTTTTTTCTTTTTTCTTTTGTCATTCCAAGCAATAGCAAAATCATTTAAATAAAATTCGAGTCGATTGGTCCAGTTCTAAAAAAGTTATTGTGTTTTAAAAGTTGTAATGGCGATACAGTGACTGCCGTTAATGTTTGGAGAACTCTTCCGAAAGTTCTGATTGTTCTGATTGTCGCGAATGTTCTACACCACACGTCTTTAAGACGTCTTAAAGACGTCTCTGTGCTTTTCTGGGCTGGAGTCCACTTGTACACCATTTTCCATGGACACTCTGTATGTACGTATGAAATGCGGATAAGTGAACTTTCATTTTGTCGGTGTAGAGATCTGCTATAGTTGTTCTTTACTCGCATTGGCTGCAGAGATCGTCAAATATGATGTCAAGTTATTCTTAGTAACGTCATATTAGAACTAATTAGAAAAAAAAATTGTTACTATAGAAGCAGCTGGTCAAAATACAACTATACAAGATACAATTTATTATTAATAGTCCTATGATAAACCTAAAAAAATATTGCTACTATTAAAGAAACTGGTCAAGATACATCAAAAAATTAAAAGTTATATACACTTACTTAACTAAATAATAATAATAATATTTATTTGCTGAAAGGAGCAAATGTCAGGTTAAACAATTTATTAATACAAAAAACACTACAATCTAATAGACCTGCCACGCATTCGAGCACACGTCGAATTTGTCAAAGCTGGCCGAGCTTGTACATGAGGTGCGACCATTCTCACCTGAGTAGGAAATGGAACTGCTCTATGTACCGTCGCCCTCGGTTCTTTAACAGCAGCTGCAGCAAAACGTTCTCTCTTTCTCTGCACTATGCGCTGCTTGTAGTGTCTCGCGGTTCGTCTGAGTATAGGATCATTCTTACAGACATTCAACAACTTACCTGACACTCGAGCAGCGCAAAGCAGAGATCGAGGATCCAACGTGCGTAGGATCAACTGCGACACCTCCGGCGGAAGTTCGGAAATAAAATCCACCTTGGTAGGGTCGAGCCATCCGATTACATTAAGGAATTTCCTGAAGTACTCCATGTTGCTGATGCAGATACAAGGCGTATATATAGGTACATGTATATCCCTGGTCACGCTTCACGCTTCGCGTGGTGACCGTTCCGGAACAGTGATTCGACCAATCAGGAGCGAATTCGACTGGACATACACTTTCCACATAATTCTATCGAATTGTACTTAATTTAGGAGAAACTTGCATTCAGGCATACTGTGAAATGAGAATGCAATTGTTGTAGGGTTACTGTTACTATTGGTAAAAAGTATTCTATTCGATAGAACGGACGTCTGGCTTTATAATTACTATAATTATACAGTATTTAATAGCTTATTATATTATTATAATATAGTATATTATTATATATATATATAGGTATAATATATTATATTACAGTATATTATTATAATAATTATAAAGATATATATTAAATTTTATACTAACTTTGTTTGTACATATCTACAATATTATTATAATTATTATAATAATATACTGTTTAATAACTATATATATAAAGACAATATTAATATGAAATTATATATATTTTTATAAGATACAAAATAAAGAAATTATGTGATATAGTTTCTGACGTATAAACAAAAGAGCATCGAATATTTTGTACCGTTTGCTTTATTCTTGAATCATTTTTCCATTCTTTTCTTATTCGCGTCGATCAACGTTAGAAACTTTCACAGTGACAGTAATTATTTCTATGTTAAAATTAAAAATAATCTTCGTTTTCAACGAAGACTGTAATAATTTACTTCAACAATCGCGTTTAGGCATTCTGCTGAAATATTTTCTCCGAAGAGTGGTACAACATTCTGATGCATTTTCTACGTATTACTACTTAGGAGCTTATGTTATCCTAAATCCGTTTTGGCAGATTTCGAGGAATTGTCGGAAGCACTGCCTTGGCTTCGTACCTCATATGTAGCGCAAGTTTTCGCACCTGCGCGGAGCTCAGCAGTTTCCACTGCGCCCCGACCACATAGAACTTGACCGAAGGTGAAACTCAGCTCCGTAAGTTGTGTTCTACGAATGTGGCTTCGAAGCTCTCAATATCACGAGTGCATGCGAGCTGGGACCGTGATACGTAGCTATACAAATTCCTTATTATTTCCGGGCGTATAATTGTAGAAATGATTTCGACAGTTCCATGTCAAACATGTGGGGATATATAGAACTGACACGGAATTATTTCGTCAAGCTTGAAAAGCCGTTTTTAGTTAGAAAGATCGTCAATGTAAAATAAATGCATCGTGGCGTATTACAGAATGAAGCTTTTGCATTTTATGCAAAACTTCTGTAACAGAAATATTAAAAATAATACGAATACTTGTTCGCTGCAAGCTCGAAAAATTAAAATTTTCAGTAACATTATTTTATAAAGGGTAAAATTGGTATTTTTGGACGCGTGTCCTGATTTTGTACAATATGCTACAATAAGCTTGAAATATTCTTCCTTTTAGACAATAAATTGGAGATGATAGAAAAAGTTGTCTCAAGCAAATCAAAATAAAACTGGTGAAAAGTTCTCTTTGCTCCACGTTACGGAACAGCAAAATCTGTGTTTTTACTACTATTGAACTGATTTTTACCCATTAAAATTCACATAAACGTGCATAACAAAAATTGATTCATTATCTTTCTGTAGCAATTCAAAGATTAATTCATAATATCTTTGTAATATTGTCGCACGTTGACCAGAAAACATTTTATAGTTGACGTAAGAAATTTCGTCTTTCTTTTACCATTTTTGTACAAAAATTCACGAAAGTTTCCATAAAGATTCGCAGTCTACTTATTGGAACTAAATAATAAGCTTGCTACCGCAAGCTTGTCAAAATAGGATATTCTATTGTACGCCATTCTAATATATCTGCCGCGTCTTATTGCAACAGTCTTCACCCCATTCCTATTGTCAGCATGGTTTGAAAAACCTCGCGGAATTCGTCGAAATACCATCTCGGCTTTGATCCAAGCGTGAGCCGCAATTCTTTGCACTACCGCGGGATTAGGTAGATTCCTTCGAACCGTCACTCTCAGCTCCTCAATACCTTCACCAAGGAAACGTTCTTTCATTTTCCTCTCCGCGCGTTCTTTGTAACGCATTGCAGTTCGTCCCAGGTTCGGATCTGACCTACAGACATTCAACTATTCCTGCGATACTTGAGCTGCGCCGAGAAGAGGTTCAGGATCCAAATTGCGCAGAATCAGCTGTGATACTACTGCAGGGAGTTCGGAAATGAAATCTACTATTTGCGAGCTGCTGCAGTCCAATCACGCGAAGGAAAGGTCCTGAGGCATTCCATGTTGTCGCTGTTTATTCAGGATTTCGAATGATTTGTTTTGTTAAAATCTCGAGAATTTTATACGGTCATTTTGAAACAGCCATTTTCCTTGGTACATCTGTATGTGAAAACTGAGCAATTACTAGCCTAGCAACGAATTTAAATCAGCAGACAAATTAAAAGTATTTATGAATGTCAATGTATTATAGTTTTAGCTTATTAGATTTTTTAACACTAAACCTACCGAGCACTAAAAGCGACGAATTTCTGTTGCTCTATAAGAACGATAAAACCGAATCTATTTAGACTTCCCATAATTTTTATTACAACGAATACTCGGACTGTGAAATTCATTTAATAATTTCTTATGAAAAAGTCTCTATAATTTCAGCAATTTTAAAATACAAAATGTAAAACCGGTCATCCTGACCGTCTTGGTAGGTTTAGTTTAGAAAAAATATAATCATTCGATTTCGACTCTCTTGCAATTGATACGAACAATTTTTATTTCGCGTGAAGATCCGCAGTCTAACAATAATGTACGAGCTACAGCAAATAAAAATTCGTTGATTTTCCTGTCGTCTGGAAAGTAAACGAATCACTCTATAAATTGAACATTATTGGCATTCCTGTTTCGATGGAATTTCATCTGTTGCGCGGTAGAGCCCCGATAGTTGCACGAAAGCACATGAAAGCTGCAAGTGACCAAGTTCCTGGAATTATCGAGGCGATCAATCAACTATACGGAATCACTCATCTCCACTATATACCATCGATGCTACTATATTAGACAACGTAGTACCTTGTGCTACGTGTTTCCCGTAATTACACAACAGCCACCGACGTATTTTGATCACATTCAACCGAGGCGAGTCACGTGCCGGTATCGAAACTGCAACTAGTGAGGTTCCAATGCAATTATGTTACAATATACAGCAGCGATTGTTTCTTTTTACACGATTCACTGCTATGTCAAAATGGAATAATAAATTATGCTGCATAAGTATCGGCGATCAGTTGTTATCAATTTCGTTTATTTATCATTTATTACTAATTCTGTTTATACTATATGGAATATATATTATAGTGTATATTTTATTATATATATTATATAGTATAATATTATAATGTTGTAATATATATAATATTTTATTATATATTATAGTATACATTTTAATTATTTCAAGTATTATTTTTTTTGTATTATATATATATAATACATAATAAATAATACTTGAAGTAATTTATACCGTACCATTTACACTCTGCAGAAATAATGGTCAAAGTATTGCACTTTATGTTTTATATACAATATTTTTTAATAATGCCTTTTGTCTATATTCCTTATAAAGTATCCATTTGAACCTTGTTGTTCAGTGCAACAGTACAAACTTTTCATACAGTTTTGCATTGATTCCGAAGTGATTATCAAAAGAGTATTCATTTCGTTTCACTGATCTTGATAAAAGTTGTTGTCTCATGCGGATCAAAAATGATGCATATTCCTAAATAAAAGTTTATACACGCGTTTCGGGCATTGCGATATATTCTGCAATGCTGAGCACAATAAAAGAATAACTTCAGTATTGTTTCATAACTTCTCCGTGCACCGTGTTGCGTGATTGAAATGTTTCCTAGTAAAAATAAAAATACACGTATTCCCTCTCTCCTTTGTGCACGAAGAGAGTAATTTACATATCTGCAGTTTCTCTCGTCGATTCATCGTTTTTAAAAAAAAAACAAAGTTAGTAGAAGCATGGGATACAATATTTTATTAAATGCGCCACGCCCGTTGCACGAAATATGGAAAATATGGAACAAAGTAGAATCGCAAATTTTCTGATTATTAACGGTAGGGTTTATCTGACTGTAATTAACTGCCTTCGTAAAATTAATTTAATTCCCTTTGCAGAAAATACGGAATCGTTATCGATTTATAATGTTGATGGCACTCATGTTAATAAAGAAGAAAATTTCGATTTATCCCGTTATATTTATTGACAACGTTAAACTTTCGAACATTGATCTTTGTTTTCGTTAATAACTCGTAAACGAAGCTTCGGAGAAAATTTTCGCAAAGGAAAAAGTTGCTTCAAATGACCTCAGGAACCTCCAATATTCGGATTACGAGACATTTTCGGGACACCCTGAGTGATTCAAGATTCTGGGCTCGATAGTAATATATATATAACTTCGATATAACTTCAAGATTTAGTAGAAAATTTTATCGTTACTTTCGGGCCACTCTGTAGACACGCGGACACTCCGTAGATAGTACTGTAGTGCCATTTACACGGCGGATTCTTTCCTTAAGGCAGTTCCGGAGTAGAAACATGTCTCCGAAGGGGTGCACAGATTATAACTCTGTAGCACGATGTGTATCGGATCTTGCTTTCATGGAGATACGGGGTTGGCCAACATCGCGACAGGATATGGTAGTTTGATAGGTATGGCGCAGTTTAAACTCATCCATTAGTGGCTACTAGCCGGCAATGTGTTTCTAAGCAAACCGTAGAGACGAGATCCTGGAGTGGCGCAGTTTCCAGGAAACAGTCGTCCACCATAATACATTTTCTGCGACACTGCCATCGAACAAAATCTCCGCCGCCACAAATCTGGCCAACTTTCTGCGTCAACTGTTCCGTCTAGTTGCATAACAGGTTGCCCTAAACACGCTGCGATAGTATAAGAAGCTACTGTCTGATAATCACATTATCATGTTCGGCCAGAAGGGTCTCTCTTCCGTCACGTAGGCAACGGAACGGAAATAATACTTCGTGACAAAATTGACGCTGCTAGTAAATTTATTTGATTAACCCTTAGCACTCGAGTGACTCAGAGGCACCACTAAAATTTGTTACAACACGTTTTAAGATAATGTTTATACTAACAAAGTTAAGAATTAAAAAATTATATAATATATAATAATTATATAATAATTATATAATAATTATATAATAATTATATAATAACAATAACTGTTGTGTGAGTTCCAAGAATCAATTTCATATGCATAAAATGCATTTTATCATATAAAATAAAAAATACTATAAGTGAGAAAAATGATTATATTTACAGTTTAAATAGTTTCGAGTGCAAAGGGTTAACATTAGATTTACGGAACCTGTCAAAATGATGGGTCTCTAATTCTTTAATTTACGATTATTTATAACGTATAGAGATACATTTACGAGTTATTTATTCAATTTATATGTTACTTGCGGCAAACGTTGCAATAATATTTGTTAAAAATCAGAACAAATGTCTCATTGTTACTTTTATAAACTGATAAAACGAAGGATACAGCGACAACGAACAAAAGTTATTTTACGCCGGGTTGAACGTGTGCTCTTATCATTAAAGCGCGGATTTTTTGCATTTGTGACAAAAATGAGTAGTCAAACGGAAAACGAAGAAGAAAAATAAATTAAACGATACAAAAATACCGTTATTTTATTTTCAACAGAATAAAATAATTCGAAAAAGAATGAAATCTCTACGTAGCTCCAGAATCTTGCAATTAATGCTGACAATTTCAATTTTTCATAAAATTTTCAGTCAATTTATCGTAGTCATGTAACGAGTGTGCACAATTAAAATAATTAGTGAGTTTAACCAATACGCTCCACATAATTGCAAAACAGAAAAGAAAAGAATTTCGTACAATTAGATCGTTGATTATTTCCGTGCCGGTTGGTTAATTATCAAATGAATTCGTATCACACGAGTAATGTTAAGTACAATTTAATTATGTAAAATTAGTTGCATCTGTGTCCGGCGAAGCGGGCAGACATAATAATCGAGTGAAACACAGCCGGAGAAATTAATTTAATGTTGAGATAATTGATAAGAATTTCGTCTGTTCGATACATTCTATTTTCCCATTTTATCGGACGCTTTAAAAGTCGACGATTTCCGTTGGTTATTATCCCTTCGAGTCGGGATAACTCGGCGCAATTCCGCGACTTTTACGCGACCCTTAGAAGACTCTAATCTCCGTCGTTCCGTTCCTTTTTTGACTCGGTTAACGCTGGCGAGGCGATCTTTTTTCCGCGGGTAATAGCGGCAAACGACTTCCCCGGAAACAGTTGGATTCGGTCCGTTTTACTAACAGATTCAATTAATATATCCGGCCCCTTCGGCAGCATCCAAACGAGAGACGCTTCTGTCGCAGACAGGGGAGCGCGATTTCAGCCTGCAACATGACAATTCCAACGTAGCCGAGCTGGCCCGGGAAGAAGCACGGTACTTAAAGATTAGCATCATCGTCGTTCCACGTTTTCAGCGCTCGCGAATCCTCCTCGGCGTCTAATGACACCTTGTTACAGTTCGGTTTCCGTTATCGAGAATGTCCACTTGCCGCATTAAAATATTTAAACGTTTAATACATTAGCGTCGAGGGAATCGGCGGAACAGACGAAGATTCAATATCGAGAGGGGCGAGAGCGATCGGCGAAATATGAAACACTAAATGCAGAGAATTTTATGCAATATTTTATTTATGCGGTATAAACATTCACTATCTTGAGAGCAACAAACAAGAGTTAACTAGACGTTCGTTTTCATTTTTGCGATTTTTGGTACGTTGAAAGCAATCTAACAGCACTGTTAATCGGTTACTTGTTTGTGACGAGTATACTCGTAACCTAAATTCTTGTTCTTTCTTTATGACGAGTATACTCGTCGTTACATAAATTTTTGTTATTTCTTCATGACAAACGTACTCATTGTGACATAAATTCTTGCTATTTCTTCGTGACGAGTATACTCGTCGTAACATAAATTCTTGCTAGTTCTTCGTAACGTGTATACTCGTCGTGACATAAATTTTTGCTATTTCTTCGTGACGAGAATACTCGTCGTGACAAATTTTTGCTATTTCTTCGTGACGAGTATACTCGTCGTGACATAAATTTTTGCTATTTCTGCGTGACGAGTATACTCGTCATAACAGATTATGGCCACTTCTTCATGACGAGTATACTCGTCGAAGACAGCTAACTGTTTAAAGAAGGATATATACTTCGATATTTATATCATATTTGTATTTCATAGAAGTATTTAAATACAATATGAAGAAAATCAAACATATACAGTACAATTACAATAACTTACACCTTTCAAAGGGACTGCAACGATTTATTTTACCGAACATTGATCTTCATTCGTTCGCCATTTTGTTAAGCTTTTTCGCAAGCTTGACAGGAGATCTCGCTAATTCAGTACCAAAAATTCAAACAATTTCCGTATTTTAAGAACTTTTGTCTTTTGCATGTTTTATTTTAACAAATAAACAATCAATTTCAATTTAAATACAAAAATGTGTTATACCTTATTCGACAAACATGAAGTTAATTATGATCCTTGAGCGTTAGATACAATACTCGACAAGTTTCATATATCCAAAGTAATATGTAATAATATTGTACAATATATTGTACATGTAATATTAATTTTGTAATAATATATTACAAATTATATTGTTAATAAACCCATAGGGTGTTTCACAGCTTAATAAAAAAAAGAAGTTAATTACGTTCGAATATAAACAAAACACAAAGTAATTTACTACCACTCAGTAACTGGCCCCACCACCCTGCGCAGCTCCAATAGCCTGCCGTCGAGCTCGCAAAAACGGAGTTCTACTGGTAATGAAAATCGAGAAACTCGCCAAAGTAAATTTTCTCCGTTAACAACATCATTACAAGCTAAGATAAGAAGCCGTTTCCGACTAGTGATCCTTTTCCACGTAGATTCATAGCTCGGTCGAGCGCGCCCGGACTATAGATTCAATTAAGATGGGTTCGAGGCTCGTGAGGGGAGAGGGGATTACGATACACATCATTCCCTGAATGGAGAAAAATGTCTGTTCGCAGAGCGGGAGGTCTGGTATGAGGCTGCGACACACGCGATCGAGGCACGTATTCGCGTGTCGGCGGCGAGTTCGAGCGTCAGCGGGACGACGCCGCCGTGCGGCGTGGCGCGGGGCGACGTTCTCTTCGTCGGTGACCGGATGGGGATGAACACACTGACGGCAGCGAGGAACCTCTCGAGTCAACGTCATGGAAACACGGGCGAGGAAGTGGAACTCGCCTGTGACAGCTTCCCAGCTGTCGCTCTGGCAAGGGTAAGTCTTTACGCCGGCGAGCGGGTCGCCGGGGCTCTCCTGCCACACTTTACCTCGTGGCGGGAGAGGCGGCATGGCAGGCTCACCTACCGGGCGACGCAGGTATTCACCGGGCATGGCAGCTTCGGTGTTTATTTGTGTCGCATCGGTCGGGAAGCGACGACGGTGTGCCACCGCTGTGGTGCGGAGGAGGACTCGGCGCAGCATACGCTGTAGGAATGCCCCACCTTTTCAGCGCTGCGCCGAGTCCTAAAACGGGAAGTCGGCCACGACCTCGCTCTCTCCAGCTTAGTTGGGGCCATGCTGGAGTGCCCTAGAAAATGGGCGGCAGCAATCTCCTTCTGCGAACAGGTAATGCTGCAGAAGGAGGCTGCCGGGCGAGGTCGTGAGCGGGACCGACTAGCTCGGGGGCTGCGTGTGCGCCCACGCCTCGAGCCCCCGAGCAGCTGAGGGTAGGCGGGCGGCGGGTGAACCAGCTCTTGCTAGACTTAGTGCCCGCCGCCCGCCAATAGAAGAGGTCCTCTCCTGTTGGGAGTGGGGGGTGACGACTCGCCTCTTCTTTGAGGTGACTCGTCGCCCCCCCCCCCCCCCCGCGGCAGCCGCCGTGTCCAGGGCGGGGGCCCTGGGAACATCTTTGTGCGGCCGTCGTGACGCGGCGGTGAGGGGTGCGGCCCCTCGCACCGCCGACACAAGAAGATTCAAGGGGGGAGGATTCATCTCCCCTCGGGACGCGACCGGCTACAGCTTTTCCATCCTGGTGGCCGGCTAGGCGAGGATGAGCCGCGGTTGTGTTCTACAAGAGTTCCCGTGGCTCCCCCGTAATCCGCCAGCGACAAACACAGCGTCCCTAGGTCGCCGTGGTGGTTTTAGCGGGTCAAACCTCGCACTACCCCCGCTCCGCTACCCCGAGCGGGGCGGGGGTGTCTGGCAAGCAGGAGTAAGTCTTACTTTTATCTTCCTTCCGCATCTCCCACCCTCGCGATCTCGCTCGCCCCTCTTCTTCGACCCTTCCTCGGTCCTCCCGTTCGACGCCACGTTTCCCCATCGCTTTTCGCGTCCTCCTTCTTCGTCCCCTTCGCCCAGCCCCTTCTCGCACCACCCTCGCTCCGAAGATACAGGCCACCGTGGAAATTTCCACCTCCAGCCGACCGTGGAATATAGGATGGTACATTTATTAGTCGAAACTGTAGTAAATTCTACCTAATTGACGCTCAGATTGTGCACAAAAATGGGCAATTTGGGAGAGGTGATATGATTATTAAATACGATAATTATTACGATTATTAATTTCGATTATTACGATTATTAAACACGATTAATAAATGATCTTGTGGCTTGTTTTTACAATTGTTTACTATAAAAACGAGCCACGAGGCTCGAATAATCGTATCTCATCTTCCTAAATAGTCCATTTTCATTTCGAAGCTGAGGGACAATTGGGGAGAATTTACTGTACCTCATGCGCAATCATTTCTTCATAATTACGCAATTATTTCTTCGTACGGTACAATTATTTCTTTATAGAGTTGAACAATAGATTGATATAACAATTGGATTCCTTTTATGACATGTTATACATAATTTAATCACTCAAATAAAAAAGTTAAAAAGTATGGTTTCTGTTTTAAATTTCTCTTTACCATTTCAACCAATTTTAATTTATGTAAATATTGTTTCGGCTATTGTCTGCTAAATTGAGCCTCTTCACGATTCAATGTCATTACATTTTCTCCGTATTAAAAAGTGTCCGAACATCCACTGTAACGAATGACTGGGGAAGTTATTTTCACGTTTCCAATAAATCTGTTGTTGGAGGAAAAACTCTTATCCGCTTAATTAGCATTCGCAAGTCGCCGACGTGAAGATGGAAAGACGTGCCATATGTTTCTCGAAGAAATTATTCATTCCTACACCATTTACTTCAGCAGCTTTTTCGGACTCCGAATGAATCCAAATACGCATTGCACCATTCCCTGTGGCCGTATTATTAATGGGGCTTATTAAGCTACAGTCCTTCTTGCTGCTATCGTGAAGTATTGCAGGGTGTCTCATTTGTGTTGTAAATCCAATTTTATTGAAATAAGAAAACGCAACTATTGAACGTTATATGAAAGTTCTGTCATCTTCGACGTCATTTGAAGGACGTAAATAAATTTTTTCAGAAGCATACTAGAAATTTAGAAAGACACAGGAACCTATAAATAAATTCGTAAAGAAAGGAAACTTACTTTATACAAAATAAAAATTTGTTGCATCTATTGTAAGTAATAAGAACCGCTTATGGACTTTTCATGTATATATATATATATATATATTTTTAATAATTTCAACAAATTAAGGCGTATTTAAAGTACATTAAAATATTCAATTATATTTTATATTTTATAATCCCATTAATTGTCGTACTATTTTAAATTGTAGCTATTAACTTTTATAATAAATGCACGAAAAACTGCAGTCAGTTAATCTGTAATTATAATGCACCTTGAATTTACTTGGATAGTAAATGTACTAATTAAGCAGACTTCTTTTTATCGCTGCCTAATTTTTACCAGCGAAATATCTAGTCGATGAAAACCCGGATTAGAGGCTGGCGAGAATTTGCTCACAATAGAAAAGAAAATTCGCGTCCAAGATATTTTCTCTGAAAACGTTGCAACCACGGCGGTGTAATTTTTTCCATCGGAAAGTTCGGTTACACATTTCGGGGCGAGCAGAACTGCGAATTCGACGTCGATTCGCTTCTTTTTAGCGGCACAGTGAAGTTACTTTCAGTAAAAACAGAAAAAAAAACAAAAAAGAAAGTAAAGCAAATATTAAATTTCAGCTCTTAATAGATCGTGTATCTTAACCTGATTTTGAATGTTCCCGCATTAACCGCGGGTAAACGCGCGAAAATATCAAAGGCATGAGCGGAACGTTTTGATCCTTTGCTAACAAGTTCCCCGAGATTTAAGTACAATACATGTTAAAATGCTCGTTGGTGCTCCTTGTAAGCTTCGAGCTCTGTAGAATTTTGTACGTGGTGTGCCGTCCGATTACTAAGTCTCTTAGGTATCTCGTGAGTCCCTTATGGTCTCGCGTATCTCTCACGATGTCTCTAGAGTCTCTTGTGGTCTCTCCTGACTCTCGTGTATCTCCCGAGTCCCTTGTGGTTTCGTGTCCAGTGAGTCCCTTGTGGTCTCACGAATGTCTCTCGTTAGAGGAACGGGGTCATCCCTAATATTACCTCGGTCCTCCCTACTCTTCTTGACCTAGGGTGGGCGGCAAGGAATTACGGTCCAATCACTGCAATCACAGATCCATTGAGATTGCCCCAAAGCGGTGGGCCGGGAGTTAGCAGGGAGAATGGCAAACTAACACCTGCTAAACATCCCGCGCTGATGGGCCTACGTGCCCAAACAGTGCGAGACCAAACCGTAATTGACTGGACCGTAATCAAGGACCAGGAGACGTTATGACGGGGTCGCACGTGCCCCGGAACGGCCAAAGACAGACCCATACCGTCGAGATACCCGTAGCACATGGCCCCTGCCATAAATCCTGGCCACTTGGCAACAACAATACACTTGGACTTTCTCTACTTATCCGAATCGTTTTGCTTCGTTATTCTTTTTGTCGGAAGACTGCACTTAGCTTTCTCTTTACGAGTGTCTGAAATATTCTAATTTAATTTTTATTTATTAGAAACTTTATAAATTTTTATTTATAGATTAAGAAACTAAGAATTTTACGGAATTAAGAAGACATTTGAGAAATCGAAAACCGTCAGAAGCGAAAGAATACATTGAGACAGACCTGTGTACGAGTGAAGTTTTGCAATTAATTTAAATAAATTAGGAAACGGCCATTATATTGTACGCGACAAGGTTTGCTGAACATTTATTTTTACCGCACGTACTCGTTCGTTTTATTTCATTTGTTCCGGGTGTCGTCGAAAATGGAATTGAAATTCTATCTGCAACCCGCAATCTACAACGTGTTAAAATTGGATGAGTGAGAATAATAAAAATGTTTGTTACAATTTCAACTTTATGGAAAACTTTCACATTGGAGAATTGAATAGTTGTGGTTGTTAATGAGACGTCTAATGAAACAATTATTTATTCATTCTTGTTTGAATGAAATAGTTTCACTGTTTCACTCATAATGTTGTAAAATGTATTTCTTTCCATTCAATCAATGTTTTCATTACACTGACTTTTTGTCAGAAATTAAATTCGGAAAATGGGGGACGATTATTGAAATTACTAAAATATTTCTTCGTGAAATTCGAATGAACTTCTTGCTTGAAGCACATATTGCAAATATGAATAAATGTGAATAGGAATTAAATATGTAAATATGTATATAAATATCACAAATATGAACAAATGCGAATCGGATTTAATATGTAAATATGAATATAAATATCACAAATATGAATAAACGTGAATATTAATTAATATGTAAATATGAACATAAATATCACAAATATGAATAAACGTGAATATTAATTAATATGTAAGTGTGAATATAAATATCACAAATATGAATAAATGTGAATAGAAATCACCATGTATATATGAATAAAGACATCACAAATATGATAAATCTGAATAGAAATTAATGCTCAAACAAGGATGTAAATATTGCAAATATGAATCTGAATGGAATTTGTACAACCTGCGACTAAACGCAATCTTGTCAAAAAAACCATACATCCGTCGATCGCGCAAAGTGCTTAGCAGTTTTACGGTTATAACCGATAAAAAACACAACTCGAGGTTCCGAGTGCAAGCGGGGCCAGGTGAGAGAGCGTTAAGAGCGGTTGCTGGCGGAGCCACTGGAAAATCGTCTAGGCTGTGATCGTCGGAAGCTTAAGGTGACATCTCGATGGCTTATCCGGGCTGAGACACCCCGTGCATCATCAGCGGCAGACTATTTCGTGGGCTCGACGCGCCGAGCAGAATTAGCGACACACCCTCGTTATACCATTCATTAAGAGACTTTGCGAGCATCCACGTTGGTCGTGCGACATCATGAACTAATTTGAAACCGGCGGCGGATTCCGCGAGATTTGAAGGAAAACGATGCGTGAACGCCGCGCCGGTCTCATTTAATTCGCTCGTCCCATCGCGTCAAGCGTAATGCAAAGAAGTGCCTCGTTTAATCGTCGTCTCCCCACCCGCCCCTCCCCCCGTTCCTCTGCCTTCGTTTGCCCGACTGCACTTTCCACTTTTCCCAGGGCCAGGCCGCGAAACGTGGCCTCTTTTTACCTCGCGGTCTTTTTTTGCCGGCTGCGCGGTTACCTCCATTCACGCCGGTGTACGCGGGATTTCGCGGTAAATTCCACGACAGTTATTGTCTAGACTAGAGCATTAATGAGGCCGAAGCCTGCTCTGACCGGGCGAAGTGGTGCTCACTTATGCCGGTCGATGGATAATCAGCGGTGAACAGCTGCGAAGGAACCGGGACTTGGATCCATCGCGCCCTCGCTGTTAAGTTCATTGGACCGGGGAGTCAGAAGACCCGGTCTTAACTCATCTGTCGGCTGCAAGGAGTTGTATGTTTGTTTTAAGTATTTCGCCGGCCATAATGCCGGCGATAATAATATGAAAGTAGTGATGGTCGTTCTGCCAGGCGACCGCGGCGGCGGGTGCTCGGCACCGCACGCCAACCGCTACAACGGCATTTCTTGCCGTCTTGCCGCCCCCAAGATACCACACGACAGCAATAGTGCAGCGTGCTAGGCCAGCGGGCGGCTATTTACGTATTTGCTTCTGATAAATTTATAGAGCTGACTGCTGAACCCAACACAGCCAGCCCGTGTCATTGAAGTATTTTTGGCACCGCTCGACAAACCAAAGGGCTGCGGATGCATTCTACCCAGACAAGCCCGAAGGCCGCGGGTAGGAAATACACCACCGACAAGCTCGAAGGCCGCGGATGGTAGTAGCAATAATACCGTCGACCACGGTAGCGGGCGCAGGGTCTTCGACGACTAGGATTACTGTTGGTAACGAAACGGCCGTTTCGGGGCTTTACGGAAAGAGGCATACGGATGACTTTTTTCCTCTGCCGATACATTCGTCTCCCCCCCTTTTTTACGTTTTTGTTTTTTAGGGTAAGTACGTCATTCACTGAGCCTATTACAGCGACGACCGATGTTCTCAAAAATCCGCAGTACTTTTTATCTGTGTTGCTCGTCTTGAACATTTCGATTGTACATCGATGTCTTTTGTATATGTACATATATCGATTCAAGTATAGAGAGAACGCGAAATATTTAATAAAATATGCAAGACAGTTTTTGAGCGAGGTACTGTGTCCATCAAAGTGATGTTCGAAGTTTTCGACAAATTGAACGGTTTTTTTACCTATATCTCACTTTTTGATACATTTCAATTATTCGTTGGTGTCTTTTGCATTAGTACAAATTTGATCATTATTGAAATATAGAAGGAACACAAGATGTTTGGCAAAATACACAAAAGAGTTTTCGAGCGGACTACCGTGTCCACTAAGGAGTTAACTACTGCGTGATAATTATGTTTGTATTTGTCGAATAAATCATATTAAATTCTCGCATTCTTTTATTTTGTTCAATTTCCAATAACAAAAATGTAACGCATCTTATTGGATAAATACGGAATTAAATATACCTGTCAATTAGTGTATGATAATTAATTTTCTATTTACCGAATATGTCATATTAAATATTCGTATTTTTCTTATTTTGTTCAATTTTCAATAGAAAAAATGTAACGCGTCTAATTCGATAAATATAAAATGAATTATCCCTGTCAACGAACCAAAGGCACAGCAATCGGTCACCCCACAGTAACCGGCTCCACTTCCCTAACATTCGGCGGATACCGTCTGGAAACAGTGAACATGAAGCGGTTACATTCACCGAAGTTAGCTATTATTTCTTTTTTATCCCTGAGCCATTCCTCTATTTCCCCACGCGATACCGAGTGTGTTTACTGGTACTTTCGGGGCCGGAATGCGCGACTGGTATTTCGGTATCATCCGCGAAGGATGCGGAATGATCGCGGAATGTGAGAATCGTCTGAATCTCGGAAACAGCGTTTTCGTCATGTTCGCGACATAAACCTGGTCGAAGGAGAGACAGAGGCGAGCCAAACTTTCTCGAGATGATGGAATTCCGTGGCGTACGCGCGGTCCCGAGTTTTGCTGGGACAAATTCCGCGCGTATACGCAATCGCCGTAAACGGCTCGAACGCAATTAGAGCCAGACGTTTCGCTTTGACTGAAGTCCTAACGGCACCGCATCCGACGAATCAATCCGGAACAGTAATTAAGAATGGCATCGTGGGACACCTTTGTGCGTATCGTCCTCGGCGGTCGTCCATCCTTTATAGTTTTCCCGTTAATTACGCGTGCCTGCCGCGACTCCAAGCTCACCGTCGCGGAGCTACGTCTACGACGGAAGCAATAAAATTGTAATCACGGACGTCGGTCTCGCAGTCGGGCAATAATACGATTCTTACGTTGCTCGAGGAAATTGCAGTGGATCCGTTGGACGCTGAGTAACCCCGGTGAGATTTATTCAACGTTTTCGACACATTTTTCTTGTACCGGATGCTCGGCGGAACGCGTTCCCCGCTACTCACAATGTGTTTAACGAGCGCAGAGTGTTAGTCGCTAAGGTAACTAGGTCGAGATGATCGAGTTAAGTCTAAAAGCGGCATTCGGGGTGGAAAGGGAAGGGAACGATAAGCATTTTATCTTTTGCACTGTGGAAAATGTTGAGTGACACGTGTACAAGCTCCCGATACCTTCCGGCGAACGAGTTTCGCGGTGGAAATAAAGCAATTGTCGTTGCACAAACTGTGCTCGCGCCGTTTAGGTAGATCTTTGATCATTCCGTTCGCACAGAAAATGGTTTCATTGCTTTTATAAAGGTGCTTACGGATCATTCGCGTTCAGGACTGCCATCGGAGGTAGACGAAAACGAAGTTCGAAATTTAAAAAATTTTTAAAATTGATAAAAATACAAAATTCATCGGTCCAAGCGATTTCTGAAATGTCCAATGTCTCGAGGTCAACCTAGAAACATATTGAAGCTTCAAATAAACCAGTTTATGGAACTGGTAAGATATTAAGAAAGATATTTGTAAGTATTGGACGGAACTGTCGCTGTCGTTGATCTTTTTTTATTCGATACGAACAAATAATTGCTCCAGCTACAATTGAGCCGTTTATTTTGAAAGTGGCACAAGTTACTTTTTCAAAAAAATCGAGTTAATGGCAACACTAATTACAATTGAACGGTATCTTTTCATTTAAAAAAAAGTGACTTATGCCACTTTCAAAATAAACGGCTCAATTATAATTTGTAAACTCTTATTGACTGCTTGCATTCTTTGTTCTTCACATAAATTTCATTTCAGCTGTTAGCAAACAGTGAAACGAAATATGTACGTACTAGGATCGATGCTCCCTGGAAGTAGAAATATCCAGTGACTGTCAGACACGGTACAAATAACGATCTCAATAAATTTTCGTGCTCGACTCTTTCACAATCGGATCTGTACGAGGAAAAATGTGTCTGTACACTTTCGATCTTCTTTTTTGCTCGCGTACAGTCATACGATTTATACCGTATCTCTGACTATGAAAGTTCATCGACACGTTTGGTCGAACGAAAGGCCAAATATTTTTGCGTTCTGGTGTTCACGCCGTGACTTCCGGACAGGGAAATGCCATAACGACGTATCTTCCTTCGGCTAAAAATCGACCAGAGGTCCATTTAGGACCAAAAGGTTTACTTTTGTAATATTCTGATATAAAAATAGTTTATTATCTAAGAATTTCATATTGAGTTCTCTGATGGATGATAATATATTTAAATAATACAATGATTAGATGATAAAACGTTTCGATAGCAGAATATTGGAATAATAAATGGTCTGATAAGACAATACAAGATGTATAAATTATAAAAGTATGCGGTATGTGTTCTTAACGATATGAACTTCGAACGCGTCGCATAAAAAAATTGGCTCTTTTCAGAACTATACATATTAACCCAGGGAAGTTGGTCCATAAATATTATTGATAAGTGATCAGTGTTTAGTAATAATGCAGTGAAAGTAAACGTTGAAATTGCCTGCCCGGAGACATCCTTCTGTTCGTCGCCGTCGGATACATGAAGTGGATTTTACAACTAAATGGGTGAGTTTCTTATTGATAATATTCTTCATATTTCTCTAACAAACATATCCCTTACGTCCTTTAACACGATTATTATTTATTAAATTAGCTTTGCGAATCATTCGTTGAACTATGTTCGGACACGGAATTATTTAAATAAAATACCATTAACGTAAAATATCATTTACGAACTTTGTTAATCTTCACTGTACACCTTGCATAAAAATTTCATATGGTACACATAAGGTGTCATGCACACCAGAAAATTAAAACGACTGTCACGGTTAAACTACATATTATTTCGAGTCCGAAAAATTAGTGAATATTCTTCAGACGTTCTAAAGTAAAGGTGAGCAGCGTTTTTCTTAAAAATATCACTGTTATGTAGTTAAAAAAATCCGGAAAGTTCTCGCTTCGTGACTTGTTCAATACTTCGAACGCGGCTCGAGTCCGTCCCGACCTTCTGTCAAAGCCTCGTGCTGCGGACTCTCTCGCGGACCCTCTCTCTCGCACCGTCACCTCTCATTGGCCAGTGTTTTTCGTTAATAACTCGTAAACAAAGCCGCGGATTGCATTTTCGCAAAGGAAAAAGTTACTTCAAATGACCTCATCTACTCCTCATTTACGGCTGTTAAAATAATTGTGGGACACCCTGTATAGAAAATAAAAATAGTGAGCACAAAGGTTCCAAAAAGATTTTTACCTCTTTAATAATTTATATATCTCGTACTGTCTTATCAGACCATTTATTTTTGCAATATTCGGCTATCCAAACGTTTTATCACATAATCATTATATTATTCAAATATATTATCATCTAGCAGAGAAGTCGAATGAAATGCTTAGATAATAATCTAATAATGACACAATTTTTGTGTCAGAATATAACAAAAGTAAACCTTCAAATAAGGAAGTACTATATTTGACCACTAGGTTATAAGAATTATCAAGAACCGATATACTTAAAAAATGATAAAGTAAGTAACAGCTTCAAGGAAACAAATAATCGCGGACCAGAAACTGATCGCGACTAACTAAGATCAGAGTTACCGGGTACTATTCAGACTGTTCGGGGCATGGTACACCGAATCTTGATACAGATATAATTACAGAGTCATCCGATATTATTTACTCTCAGCCCCGTGCATTCATCCGATACGATTCAGGTAAGGTATTGTTATACGATATGCGTAGTTCATTGGGGACACAGAAGGAGCCGACAAACGCAACCGTTCGTTCGGACCAACACAGAACTGCATAATCTATAGTCTATAGCATAGAATATGTAGATTCTATACCATCGACCTGGCTGCTATTTATGACGATCCTAGAGTGCCCAGATTTTTTCTAGCGAACTTTCAAGAGTTACCTCGCATGCGCGAAGTCGTAGAGCATCTTAGGGATTTCAGGATATTCTGGATATCCTAGTATTCCCTGTCCAGGATGGTCCCGAGGTCTTCGAAGCTTCTATGGAGTCCCCAACTTGCGAAATCCTTGAAATCCCTGATACTCGATTAGACCTGTTCGATACACGAAACCTCGGAAGTCGAGGTCCATGAGACTTTGCTCAGACCCCACATGTGTCAGATTGTGCTATTAATTCCCGGTTCGAATGGTATAGCGGCGGTCTTTACTGAAAGTACACAAAAGCGGAGTGGAGCATTGTCATTGTTAGGCATTACTTGGCGGTTTAGTGGAGCAGCAGTTCGGATTGCCAGCCGAATTACCAGACTTGGTTATTGATAGAAATACACGTGCGTTAGTGAAATAATTTGCCCAGTCAAGTATATGAAAGAGCATGGTATTTAATAGCAAGTATACATAATGTAGTAGACATTACTACTTTCTTTGTCTTTTTAAGCAGGCTGTACTAAACGAATAACAAGTATAACGTTTGTATTTTTATTGCGTGGGTATTATGTTCGTTATCAAGTTGGGTGAAACTCTCGACATACTTTTCTAAAGACAGTACTCCGTACAGTACAAAACTAGCACTGGAATATCTCTGTTTCTTTTTTAATATGAAAAAATATTATTAACAGATGTCTCACGGTTAATAAGCTGAAAATGTCTATGAAACTGATATTTTTCTTGGTATCTTTCCTTCGAATCATTTCTCTATAAAACGAGATAATTTTTTTTCTTCTGACTTTATTTACTTTAATTCCTAGATACTGATAATGGAAGAATCGAATTTTGTTTCAACTCGTGACTGACTCATTTACTGCACTGCAAATGGTTAAAAACATTCTTGCTAAATCGGAATAATATTTTAAAAACTAACCAATTTACTAAAGTCATTAAACTTTAAAATATTGGGCAAATCTAGCAATCGATTGAAATGATGAAAAAGATTGGAATAATGAATAAGGTTAAAAGCTGATGAAAATTTAGAGAATACTTGCCGTAGATCCCGGTAACACGGACGGCTGAAAATACCATCGAAATCTGTGCTCGACTCGCGTAGTTATCGCATTTCCATCTCGTACGTGCAAGCATTTATCCATCGAATGATTCCGCGACAATATTTCCAGCGGTCGCAGACGATTTACAACAGAAATGCAACGCGACAGAGTCGCATACTAAATTTCAGCCGCATTAAATACCGCGGCGCCGAATGCATGCCGCAGCACCCGCGACATTTATTTCGCGTCGCGCAATCCAATTTGCATCTGTTTCTCTTTACGCGTATCCACTTTTCGCGAACCATTCGAAACGCGCGAATCGGATTTCCGCGGCGGGGGGGGGGGGCGACGCCGAGCCAGGCACTGAACTTTCCAACAAACTCAATTGGGATTTCGTGTATCGTATCCTGGTCGATTAAAGACATGCTTATTATTCGAACGAAGTAATCGAGCTTTCCACGCACGGTTAAAATCCGGACGGCGTGCAGGTGCACGCCTTTCGCCTTTCGGAGTCGCAGCTTAGAAAATTTGCATAACGATATACAGACGTAATTGGAGCCTCTCTAATGCTGTTGTAGGTCAGATGAGCCAATTACTGTGCCTCGTTAGCGGACTCCTGGCGTTCCCACTGCTAAAAACAAATCCAGCAATTTAATGAACAGTTTTGAAGAACTCAAAGGTACAGAGTTTCTCAATAGAGATAACTGTATCAACAAAATTTCCTGTTTACGTTTCTTCTTCTCGAAAATACGATTTGATGATGATTCAGAGATGATTAAAATTTTCAGGTTATGTAGGTTATTTGAACAAATAATCACTGTTTTGTTCTCCGGTAATTTTAATTCGTTTCACCAACACAATACGTTCACTATTTTCTCGAGTTTTGCTGAAAAATTCACGAAATCGATATAAAAAAGTTCAAACAAATTTTATAGTATTAGAAGAAATTAATTTGAATTTAAGTAGAAATGTTTGGTATATCTTTTTCGATTATGTTATTTATGCTTGAAAATATACAAAAGACGCAGTAATTGGCTAGCTCACAGTAATTGGCTCCAGTGTCCTACACGTTCAATTAGCGAGGCCCCCCTCGGCCTCGCAGTTGGACGAGTCGCAAGTGGCCCTCGGGGACCCGTGAGGTCGCCGAAATATTGCCGTAGATCGGACGAAAAAATCGCGCGGCACCTAAAACCGGGAGATATATGTCCACGGATAATATGTGATCATTGCTTTTGCACCCATACTCCTTAGCCCTCCCGCGTTTTACGAGTGGAATTCTTCTTCCGCTCGGCCCCTTTTCCGAGTCCTTGGGGCTGTTCCTCCTAGATCAGCAGTTATCGTTCGTCCGCGCTAAATAAGGCGAACGCTGTGTCGCCGATGAATCGATCAACTCGGTGATCTATGTATCCTTTTTCTTGTGGCAACCGAAATTTCAGTTTTTTAGGCGTGCATTTGACGCGACATCGGCGTTGGAGTCGCCTCTTTGTCGCGCAAACTGTTGCGCGATTGCGTGTCCCTCGGCGACGAAAAGCGCGGTCGCAGCTGCGATAATTATGAACGAATGTGTCGGAAATTTGACGTCGAAGTTTCGCGACACCGTGAGTCAAACCTGAGAATTTTGCGCCCGATTGTTTGAGCCATTAAGCTTACGGCCAAGTGGCGTGCCTTACCCGAAGGATGTAATGTACCATTTGCCTTCAGATTCCGGCAAGCGTGTAACATAATATTCCTTGGAAATTGCACCAGCGAACTTGAATTTTTCACGCGTTTAACGCGCCAACCGCTCTCCAAATTGATGTCGGAGTAGTTAGTTCAAATTGAATCTGAAGTTTCAACACTCTTCCGCAGCGCCGGGAAAGAGGGTATTGATAATTCCCGTTAATCGAAGATTGAACATCATCGATCATACTTTCACTGTACTTTGGTCTGTGTATACCTATTTTTACCACGTCACTTTTCTAATCGTTCTACGGAAAGTTGAGAAGCCGGCTGAGGAAAAGTGATTTAACTTAGAAAATTGTTTCGGATAGAAATTTTAAAAAGTGTCCTCTGACCCATTTCGTAGAAATAATGTTAAACGGAAATTTTGAGAGGTGTCTTTTCTCCCCTTTCGTAAAGATACTATTAAATTAACGTTGTATAAAGTGTCGTTTCACCCATTCCGTAGAAATAATGCTAAACGAAAATTTGATGAAGTGTCGTCTTTAACCCCTTATGTAGAAATACTGTTAAATTAAAATCTCATTTTGACCCCTCTCTCGACTCCTTTCTCAGAAATTAGGCGAAACGAAAACTTTGAAAGATATTTTTGACGCTTCTGTAAAAACATAAATTAAAATTCAGATTTTTAAATGTGCTTTGGCGGCGGTCATAGTGTGTGTGCTTGGGTGAGAAAAGGAGAGGGGAGGCGTTTCGTCCGGAGCCCGCTAGAGGATTCATCAGTAAGGCTATCCTAGCGGGCCCTTGCCTTACACGTGGTAGTAGGACGAAGTCTCTGTATATATAGGGATCGAGGCGGATCGGTTACTAGCGGGAAGAGGAGCCCTCTGCTGGCGGGTCTGGAGGTAGCCGCCACAGTGCTTTTCACTATTTTGGTAAAAAGTAGAGTTAATCGAATTGTTCGATTTATTTGCGTTATCATAAATTCATATTCTTATATAATGACACGCGAATACAATCTCGCAAATAAGTGAGCTTTAGGGATTGCACGAAATCAAGACTGTAATATCGCGTTCGAAAATTTATTAATATTACGTTTCGCTGGTAGTACGACGTGTTTCCCCGAGGTGCCCTTTCGTTCTACTTTATTTCGCACTTCTAGCGCTTCCTGCCGCTTGGGCTTTATCTGGTTCCCTTGTCCTTGTTGTTCGGAAACGAACAGAATCAGGAAAAGTTTCCGCACAGTCTTTTAAGACTTTTAGGACTTCAATATTGTCTCCGAAGTGGCTTATTACTCCTGCGAACAATATCCGTGGTACTGGAAACAGATTTTGCTCCGGCTCTATTTGCTGTTGCGAGGAATTCCTCGAAACTGGAATCAATTCAGAAACACATTGAATATCTGAAGCTTATATTATTATATAAGCTTCGGATATTATAATATCCGATATAATATAATAATTTATATAATAAATTTTAAATTTATATATATTATATAATAATATAAAGCTTATATTATAATATAATATTATATTATTAGAATTTACATGATGCCGTTAAGTCAATCAATTTTTGTGCACTGCAAAAATCAATCGATGGAACAATGCGGTGGTTATAAAAACTGTTACTCTAATTTCACCGGTAATTACAAACATTTCATTTGCTAAAATAATACAATTAATTGTTGAACAAACGAACGAAATATTTGTTGTTGGCATTTTTATACTTGTAATTTCATAACGTTAATATTAAACGTCGTCTGTGAAATTCTGTGCTGCATATAGTATTGCAAATGGTTCAAACAAATAATTCTTCCTAAAACGCGTGTATTTATATTCAAATGACATCTCTTACATGGAAATATTTCATGTGAAATGTATTTAGACAATATATTGGGTTGGCAACTAAGTAATTGCCGATTTGTTCCATGAAATAAAAAATTTTTTTTTACTTGGAATGAAGTTTAATCTGTAATGAATTTTCCATTTTGTTCGCTGACTTTTTGCCATCTCTCTGACAATTTGAAAATTCCACGCTTTCCGGCTAAAAACTGAGTTAAGTGAAATTTTACACCGTCATCATCATTAAAAGTTTTACCACGAAGGGAGTTATTCAGGGATCGAAATAAGTGGTAATCCGATAGCGTGAGATCAGGGCTATATGGTGGGTGCAACATCAATTCCCAACCAATATCCATCAATTTTGGCCGAGTGGACAAAGACGTGTGCGGCCTAGCATTGTCCTGCTGAAAAATGACACCTTTACGATTGACCAATTCTAGTCGCTTTTCCTTGACCGCTGCATTCAATTTGTCGAGTTGCTAACATTCACGGATAATAAAAAATAACATAATAATAATAATAATAATGATTTTATAATATAACATTTACGGATATCATAAAAATGGGAGTGAGAGATATCTATAACTGAAATCGGCAATTATTTAGTTGTCAACCCAATAGAATAAAAGATATTGGTTCTATTGTACATTTATGCTATCTTACTCCACAATTATTCGAACCGACAAGCCAAATTTGAGAACACCGTCGAAATTAGTGTTCATTTGGTATTCGCGCGACGACTGCGATTATATGTTTACGACGGCGAAAAAAAAATGGAAAATAAAGGGATTCTAAAAGTTTTCATATGTTCCGAATTATACCAGGAACAGAGCGAACTCCACTTATTAGCGGACGTAACCTATCTGTTCGTCCCTGGGATGAGTTACTTTTCCTCTTTCGGACTCTTTTTCAGTTCTCTTCCTACATCTATCCGTTCTGCTTAAACTTTCCGGGCAAGTCCTCAGGGGTTTCGAGCACTTTCCAGCGCTGACTGAACCTCGTGTTATTGTCATATGGATGTAATTCTTTCTTGCTGCGCGAAGTCGACGTGAACTCGATCATGTACGAATAGATTCTGCTGGACCCTTTTCATTCGTGATTTACGCGGTACCCATTCCGGTGCTCGTACATCAGTTTCTCCTTCGATCATTTCACTTTTGCAACGTCCTGTACACTTGCGAGGATCAGTCAATAATTAAGTTAACCTAAAAAATATGGGCAATTTGGGAAGAGATACGCTTAATCGAGCCTCGCGGATCATTTTTATAGCTGCCTGTTGTCGACGATTATGAAAACGATATGTAATCATATGATACATAATTCACCGGAAAGAATGGATCTCATGAAATCCCCCTTATCAGAAGCTCCGCCCGGTTAATTTGAACTTGACATGGTTAATCCTAAACGTGCGGACTGCACGTGGCAGCCCGTATTTTACGGTTCCGCGCGATTTCCGCCATAACTAATTAAACGTCGTATTAGGCTCCGACTTTCTGCCAGTTTCTTTCGACATTAAACACCTTTTCTCATTTATTACTGACTAAAATTTCACGAAATTAAAGTATTTCATTTCATTAAATTACGAATTGCCAAGCAAACTTGTATCTCGTGAATCGCATTTCCAATATTATTACGTTTCGCGGGTATTAATAAAATTAGGAAATTATGACGGATTAGCGTGAAAATCAATTTTCAAATCTGATAATTCAATCATTTTCGATCGCCCATATGTAGACGACGCGGCTGTCAAAGTGTTAAAGTACAAAAAAGAATTTTTAAGAGAAAAATTTACAAAAGATATTTAACTTATCAATTAATTCGTTCGATAAATAAGAGCAAAGTTTGTAATTTACTAATATAAGAAGGGTATACTATTTCCCTTTGTTTTACTGTTCTTCCTTTCACATGTATGTGTAATATTTAATTAATCCTTGATTGCAATTGATCCTTGTTTCCAATGTATCATTGTTTATACTTTCTAGTGAGTTTGTTAGTTAACTATTGCTGCTCGTAACTGTACAAGTTGTACGTTAACCTACACCTAAATGAACTAGTGACGTCACGCAGAAGCGTTCTTTCATTCCGGTTCGTTCCTTTTGTTTTCAAGAACACGAATCGAGCGAGCCCAGCACGCTCTAAATTACACTAAAACCACACACAGCGTATCTCTTGACTGACTTTCTCAGCTACTTGGTCCCGGCAAACAGTTTTTGTTGGAGGCGGTGGCGGGATCACGTTCAGTTCGCCGAAGATACCGTAAAATTTACAATCAAGATGTTCACCCGAGGAAACGAATATCGAAAGGGATTTGCATTTGAAAGTGTGTATTCTGATACCGAAATTAGGCTGTTCATAGTTCGTACATCAAAGTTCAGCCGGCGAAGTTCCCATCTCGTCTCGGAACTCCCCATCGCGTGCGCGCGGGAACAGATTTACGTTCCGAATTTTCGCGGAAACTGCAACCGTCAGCGAAAGTTCGACGGCTCCGGTCCTCGAAACGTGACCAAATAAAAGTCTGTGTGTTTGACGAACGCGGGGATCCCGGAATTCGCGTTAACGCTTTTCATTAAAAATCGACGTCAACCTGGCAACGGTTGATGATCACTTGCGAAACGGTATATCTCGCCGCGGTTGCAGATCCGGAAAGTCATTACAACTTGACACACTTTTACAATGTTTTTTTACGAGTGCTACATTAGAGCCTACACGTCACGTGTATCCTGTCTTACAAACGACGACTGTTCATATAGGGTGTCTCGTGAAAACGAAGCGAGAATACTGTCTATGGGATCGATGACCGAGAACCATGTTAGTTCGGAAATTATTCACACTAAATAGAGCACTCGAAGTGACTGACCTGCGTTATTTAAAAAAATGACATTACTGCATTTATTTAAACTTACTAAAGAAAATGTAGTTAATTATTTTCTGCGAAAGTAAAATAGATTTTCTACGTTTTTAAAAGGAAAAGTGAGAAACCGATTATTATTACTATGATCAGGGTTTGATAGATTTAGTGTTAAAACGTGATTTCAGAGATCAAGCTAAGATGGTGAGTGTCTGTTTTTATTATTGTTGATGCCACAGATCCACACTTATATTTTAGTACGTTACTTGTGTATATAATTATTATTAATAGTTCACCATGATATAAAGCAGGCAAAGAACAATAAAGTAAATTATTCTTGAACTTGTACAATTTAGAAGAATTTCACATTACAAATTGATGAATTAGTAAACGCAATATTAAAATATTGCAAAATTAAAATATTGCAATAAAATGAAACGCTTGAGCCACCTTGTACTGCTCATCTCTGGCAAACCTCTGGAAAAACATTCGATGAAACAAACCGTGCATTTGCAAAATTAATTATCAACGTATCGGTTGCAGAAAATATTTTTATTAGCGCTAAAAGCCGGTTCAACAATAACAGCTCCGCTCGCACAAATATATTAAACGTATTGACAACGGTTCCGCGAATGTGGGCCGGGTAAATACCATAATGAACAATATATACGAGAACAGTAGCGAACCAACGTGGAGAAATAAGTGGAAAATTCTGAATAGAATTTTTCCCAGAATCCCTTCATATTGCTCAATTGAATACGGATTTTAACTAGGCCTGTGAGTCGTTCTATACGATTTCATTTGCAGCTTTGCACGAAAATGACAAATTACATTTTATACCCATTGTCGCTTGACAAATTTCTGTTTTCGCGCTCTGCGATTTATCTCTGTTATTTCCTGATGTGGAAAAAATGTACGAAAATAGTTGTTGGTGCAAATTTTTGGCAAAATTTAGACAATTTTCAATTTCGTAGTTCCCTTGGAATTATTTCGAATTTTCTGCGCGGAGTTATTTTTAAGGCTGCTTTTTTAAACAGCTTTAATAATACGATGGTAAAAGGCAATCGGTATTATTAAAAAACACGAGAAAATAACATTGTAGTTTCGTCATTATTTTGCATCTAGAGATTCATATTTCCTATTTTCGAGTTTCCAGTTCTTGTATAGTGGTGCAAAAAATTCGAGCGAACAGAGGGTTTACAGAAATACGCGAAATCTTAATGAACTAATAGCAAATGAAGATATGGTGATAATTTATTGCGTGCATTTAACGGCGTCTTTCGCCAATATTTTTTTCTATTTATTTAATGGCGCTTCGTTCAATTAAGCTCACATGTATTAACCATTTATAATCGAATTGTTCGGATAGTTGTAAGCGAATAACGGCTCGGTTTGCATATCAAACAAAGTAGCAATATGCTCGATCCAGTATAATCGTTGATCTCCGGTAAAAAAATTGTCGTCGGGTCAATTACCTCGCGTGATGTTGGCGAGATCAATTGCTCGTTTCATCGGTTGCGCCCGTTTGCGGAATAACGATTTATCGGCGGATTGCGCACCGGGTGTCGTTTATCAGGATAATAATTAATCGAAGGATGGCGTAAATGAATAATGGACTTCCGAAACCGTTGGCATTAAAGTGACACCGTCCGGACGTTCGCTATTCTTGGAATCTCCGCAACGCGTAAATCGTAGGAATGACCGCCTCTATCTGATAGTGTTTCAGAAGTCAGACGCAACAATCGAAACGATAAACCAAAAAATTTTGCTTTCTCGTGTCTACGATAATCGCTCTTGGAAGCTGTAGAGTCGAATACGGAGATTTCGTAAAATCTTGCATATAATTTTTGGTCGGATTAGTATACTCAGTAAGTATAGCGTTGTGTAATTGAAAATGGAAACATTACAACTACAAAAACAACTAAACATAAGAATCTAATTAGTTTCGAAGATAATTTTCGAGACGCCGCACATTCCAGAGGGTAGTTTCAACCCTCTCGAATTCAAGTATCACTTAACTTTCCTGCTATATTTGCTTTTAACAACAGAAACCTGGACGGAGTACATGAGAATTGAAGGTATGCAGTCGGGCGAAATCCCTGGTGGGGAAAATGAAGCGGGATAAAGCATACATTCAATATTACAAAGTTCCGGGGTAACATTCCTGCGGCACGGAGGAAACACCATGGTTAAACAAATCGGAAGTCGCGGGCAACACAACGTTTCCCATTGAAAACTGGAGCAAAATTCAAGGGAGAATTTTAAGGGACGTGTCACTCACAGTGTCGCAAAGGTAAGGACCACTCAGGCAAAAGTAAACGAGCAGAAAACAACAGATTTCTTTAAAAAGCAGAGAGCAAAGAAATAAACGTGCAGCAGGAAGAACATAAGGTAAAGACACTTTGCATCAGAGAAAATAGTATCGTGCAACATTTCCGTCGTCGTCGTCTGTGCCGTCGGGGCTCTGTAAAAGCCATTTACGTTCAACTTGGACGGGTAGATGTACATGCGTAGAGGAGAAGATAGAGATACAAGCGTAGAGGTAGATGTAGAGGTACATGCAAAGAGGTAGAGGTAGAGGCGTAGTGGTAGAGTACATGAACCTCTATCACTACCTGTACGCATGTACCTCTACCGACGCATGTACCTCTAACTCTACCCCGACGCACGTACCTCTACCTCTACACCTATACCTCTACCTCCATCTCTATCTCTACCCTTGCGCCTGGTACCTCTACCTCTACTCTACGTATGTGCGTCTACCACTACCTCTACCTCTACCTCGAGTTCTGTGCATGTACCTCTACTTCTACCTCTACGCATGTAACTCTACCACTACCTCTACACATGTACCTCTTACTCTACCCCGACGCATGTACCCCTAACTCTAACACGACGCACGTACCACTATCTCTACGCAAGTACCTCTACCTCTACCTCTACGCATGTACATCTAACTCTACCCCTACGCATGTACCTCTACCTCTATGCATGTACCTGTACCTCTACTTCTACGCCTGTACCACTACCTATACATCTACCTCTACCCTTGCGCCCGGTACCTCTACCTCTACCTCTACGTCTGTACGTTTACCTCTACCTCTACCTCTAGCTCTACCTCTACCTCTACGTCTATCTCTACTCTACCTCTACCGCTACGGCTGTACCTCTACCTCTACCACTACCTCTATGCCTATACCTCTACCTATACACCTGTACAACTACCTCTACTTCTACGCCTGTACCTCTAACTCTACTTCTACGCATGTACCTCTAACTCTAAACCGACGCATGTACCTCTACCTCTACGCATGTACCTCAAACGCTACCTCTACGCATGTACCTCTACCTCTACCGCTACGTATGTGCCTCTATCTCTATCTCTACCTCCACCTGTTACCTCCATCCACCTTACCAACCTCCACCTTTACGTTGTTTCACTTCGTTTCGCATTCATCATTTACGTTATTTTACGTGTTTTACTTTGCTTTACGTTATTTCGCCTTGTCTCACGTTGTTATTTATTACAGTTTTATGTTCTTCTGCGTTCTTATGCTTTGTTTTTAGGTTGTTTTATATTGTTTTACGTTGCTGTACGTTGCGTCAAGTTGTTTTTTTTGTTTCGCATTGATGATTTACATTATTTTACTTTGATTTTATATTGGTTTACGTTGCTTTACCTTGCTATACGTTGTTTTAAGTTGTCTCACGTTGTTTTTTAAATAGTATTACGTTGTTCTACGTTGTTATACATTGTTTTTACGTCGACTTATACTGTTTTACATTGGTTTATGTTGTGTTACGTTCTTTTACTTTGTTTCGCATTCATGATTTACGTTGTTTTACAATGATTTACGTTGTTTTCTTTGTTTGGCGTTGTTTTTAAAAGAGTATAGCTTTGGTTTACGTTGTTATACACTGTTTTTCGTTGTTTTATTTTGTTTTACATAGCTTCACGTTGTGTTACGTTGTTTTGCTTTGTTTCGCATATATGGTTTATGTTTTTTCTCGGTATTTTACCATGTCTCTCTTTGTTTCGCTATGTTAACAAACGTTGTTTTACGTTGATTGACATTGTTTTTACGTTGTTTTACTTTGTTTTGCCTTGCTTTTCGTTGTTTTACGTTGTTTCACGTTGTTGTTTAAAACAGTATTACGTTGTTCTACGTTGTTATACATTGTTTTTACGTTCTTTTATACTGTTTTACATTGGTTTATGTTGTGTTTCGTACTTTTACTTTGTTTCGCATTCATGATTTACGTTGTTTTACGATGATTTACGTTGTTTTCTTTGTTTGGCGTTGTTTTTAAAACCATATTGTTGTGTTTTACGTTGTTATACATTGCTTTTACGTTGTTATATGTTTTACGTTATTTTACGTTGTTATACATTGTTTTTACGTTGTTTTACGTTTTTTTACATTATTTTACGTTGTTTTACTTTTTTTATCGTTGTTTTACGTTATTTTACCTTTCTTTACGTTGTTTTACGTTGTCTCACGTTGTTGTTTAAAACAGTATTACGTAGGTCTACGTTGCTACAGTATGCTTTTACGACGTTTAATTATTTTTACATTATCTAACGTTGCTTTACTTTATTTCTACGTTGTTTTACGTTGTTTTACGTTGTTTTACCTTGCTTTACGTTGTTTTACGTTGTCTCAAGATGTTGTTTAAAACAGTATTACGTTGTTCTATCATTGCTTTACGTTGTTTTATTTTGTTTTACATAGCTTTACGTTGTGTGACGTTGTTTTACTTTGTTTCGCATATATGATTTATGTTTTTCACGTCGTTTTACCTTGTTTTTCTTTGTTTCCCGTTAATGGTTATCGTTTTCTACATTGTTTTGCTTGTTTTTCTTTGTTTCGCTATAATGATTTACGTTGTTTTACTTTGTTTTTACGTTGTAGTACATTATTTTACCTTCCTTTACGTTTATTTACGCTTTCTCACGTTGTTGATTAAACAACCTCGATTATTACGTAAAACAAGCTAAAACAACATAAAAACGTCGTAAAAACAAAATAAAACAACGTAAAACAACATAAATTATCAATGCAAAACAAAGAAAAACTTAGTAAAACAACGTAGACGTTACGTTTTTAAAACAATATAAAACAACGTAACAACAATGTATAACAACGTAGAACAACGTAATACGGTTTTAAAAAACAACGTGAGACAACGTAAAAAAACTTAAAACAAGATAAAACAAAGTAAAACAACGTAAATCATCAATGCGAGGCGAGCAAAACAACGTAACACAACGCAAAGCAATGTAAAATGATATAAAAAAACATAAAAATAATGTATAACAATGTAGCTCAATGTAATACGGTTTTAAACATCAACGTGAGACAACGTAAAACAACGTAAAAAAGGTAAAACAACATAAAACAACAGGAAAACAAAGTAAAACAACGTGAATTAATGTAAATCATCAATGCGAAACAAACGAAAGCAAGATAAAACAACGTGAAACAATGTAAATCATCTATGCGAAACAAAGTAAAACAACTCAACACAACGACAAGCAATGTGAAACTCTATAAAACATTGTAAAAACAACGTATAACAACGTAGAACAACGTAATATTGGTTTAAGCAATAGCGTGAGGCAACGTAAAACAACGTAAGACAAGGTAAAATAACGTAACATAGCGTAAAGTAATGTAAAACAATATAAAACAACGTAAAAACAATGTACAACAACGTAGAACAACGTAATACGGTTTTGAACAACAACGTGAGACAGCGTAAAACAACGTACAGCAAGGTAAAACAACGTGAACCAACGTCAAAACAAAGCAAAACAACGTAAAACAACGTAAATCATCTATGCGAAACAAAGTAAAACAACGTAACACGTAAAGTAATGTAAAACAGTATAAAACAATGTAAAAACAATGTACAGCAACGTAATACTGTTTTAAACCACAACGCGAAACAAAGCAAACTACGTAAAGCATCGTCAAACATTTTAAATCGTCAATGCAAAACAAAGTAAATCAACGTAACACAACGTAAAGCAATGTAAAACAATATAAAATAACGTAAAAACAATGTATAGAAACGTAAAACAACCTAATACTCTTTTAAACAACTACGTGAGACAACGGGAAACAACGTAAATCAAGGTAAAACAACACAAAACAACGTAAAAACAAAGTAATGCAACGTACAACAACGTAATGCGAAACATACGATTAAGAAACAACCCACGTGATCAAACGATCTAGTTTCAAATCTATGCGAATTAGAATATTTATCTACAAATTTACGCAGAACACGTGATTTAGCTACAAATCAATGCGAAATATATGATGTAGCTTCAAATGCACACCAGACAAACGAATTTAACTTCAAATTGATGCGAAACACGTGATTTAGATTCAAATTCATGCAAAACACATGATTTAGCTTCAAATTCATGCGAAACCTGAAGATTTATCTTCAAATCTATGGAAAGAAACGATTAAGCTACAAATCCATGCGAAATAAACGATTTATCTACAAATCCATACGGACCAAACGATTAGCTTCAAATGCATGCGAAATAGAAGATTTATCTTCAAATTCATCCGAATAAACGATTTAGCTTCAAATGCATACAATATAAATGATATAGGTTCAAATCCATGCGAAACAAACGATCTAGGGTCAAATCTATGCGACATAGATATCTTCGCTTCAAACTCAGGCGACATACACGATTTAGCTTCAAATCTATGCAAAATAGAAAATTTTGCTTCAAATCTATGCGAAATAAAAGATTTCTCTTCAAATTGATGCGACACAAACGATTTAGTTTCAAATTCATGCGGAACATACGATTTAGCTACAAATCCATGCGAAATAGAAGATTTAGCTTCCAATCCATGCGAATCAAAAGATTAAGATTCAATTCCACGCAAAACACACGATATAGTTTAAAATTCATGCGAAACATACGATTTAGATTCAAATCCATGCGAAACACATGATATAGCTTCAAATGCATACCAAACAAACGGTTTAACTTCAAATTGATACGAAACACGTGATTTAGATTCACATTTAAGCGAAACACATGATTTCTCTTCAAATTCATGCAAAACACATGATTTAGCTCAAAATCCATGCCAAATGGAAGGTTTAGATTCAAATCCATGCGAAATAGACGATTTAGCTGCAAATCCAAGCGAAACAAACGATCTACCTTCAAATCTTTGCGAAATAGATGACTTGGCTTCAAATTCATGCGACACAAACGATTTAGTTTCAAATTCATGCGGAACACATGATTAGCTTCAAACCCATGCGAAATAGAAGATTTATCTTCAAATTCATGAGAAATAAACGATTTAGCTTCAAATGCATACGCGATACAAACGATATAGGTTCAAATCCATCCGAAACAAACGATTTATCTTCAAATCTATGCGAAATACATGATTTAGCTTCACATCCATGCGAAATAGAATATTTAGTTTCAAATCTATGCGACACAAATGATTAAGCTACAAATCCATGCGAAACAAACGATCTAGCTTCAAATCTACGAGAAATAGAAGTTTGGCGGCGGTTCAAAGTGTCGTTGTCGTGGAAAGGAGAGGGGACACGTTTCGTCCGGGGCCCGCTAGAGGACTCATCAGTAAGGCTATCCTAGCGGGCCCTTGCCTTAGACGTAGGGGTAGGACGAAGTCTCTGTGTATATATAGGGATCGAGGCTGATCGGCTACCAGCAGGAAGAGGAGCCCTCTACTGGCGGGTCTGGAGGTAGCCGCCACAGAAGACTTGGTTTCAAATTCATGCGAAACAAACGATTTAAATTCAAATTCATTTGGAACACATGATTTAGCTTAAAATCCATGCGAAGTACATGATGTAGCTTCAAATGCATACCAAACAAACGATTTAACTTCAAATTGATACGAAACACGTGATTTAGATTCAAATTTGAACGAAACACATGTATGTCAAAACGACCCCGGTTGCAATTAACTCTTTGAACGCTGCATTTATATACTTTTGAAAGACGGCTGGCGAATTACATAACCCAAACGGAACCTTTAAAAATTCATAATGACCGGTGGGAGTTACGGGGGCGGTATATTTTCTGCTATTCTCATTAATGGGAACATAAAAAGATCCATTTCTGAGATCCAACGTACTAAATACTTTCGCGCCTTCTAATAAATCCTATTGATCCTCTATCAAAGGTAGGGGATATCTATCTTTTACCATTTTTTTTATTAAGCTGTGTGTAGCCAATACAAATTCTAGTTGTGCCATCCTTCTTCTTTACTAGTACAATTGGACTTGCGTAATCTGAACAAGACTCTCGAATTATTTCATCTTTCAACCATGACGTTATTTGTTTATCAACTTCAGATTTATCCCCGGGAGACAATCTTCGCGGTCTCTCGTACACTGGGATCTCGTCTTGCAGTATCAAGCTCATTTTAATCCCTACTTCTTTCGTTTTAGATGGTTTATAACTTGCAACACAATCTTCTATAAGTTTTCTATGTTTAGGAACCGCAATGTGTGATAAATTTACATTGTCAACTATAGCCTCGACATTGACATTAAATATTTCCGGCAAATCTATTTTTTTAATAAAAATTTCTCCTCCTTTCGTACTTAGTTCTACGGAATCTAAAAATTCTGTACCGATTATTAAACTATGGGACGACAAGGTATTGCGTAGAACGTGTATATTTATTCGATATGTTATCTGATCTATTGCAATAGTTGTTGAAAATTCCCCTAATGTATGGTTGCTCTCTGCTCCGACACCACGAAATTGCAAAATCTTATTATTCAATCTAGGAGCACCAATTTTAACATAATAATCCGCTCGCATCAAATTCAGTTCGCTTCCAGAATCTATTAACGCTGTCAACTTACAAATTTCCAACTTGCACCTCTTTAACTCGCTTCTTTCTCGACGCTTCAGACACACTTGTGTCCTCTTTCTTTCGTCGGGCAGTTTGCAGCCGTATGGTATCGGTTTCCACACAAAAAACATCGCCGTAATTCTTGCCGTGCCACTTGCTGTGATTCACCTTGTGACGATGTTCCATGGACGGTCGTCTTCTTCTTCTCCTCAGGTCGCCTGTTTTTCGTTCTTGATTTTTCCTTCATGTCTTCGTAAATTTCGAATGTTTCTTTCAACTCACGTATATTTCTAGCACCGTACAATATCGTTTTGTTTGTTTCGAAATCCTGAACTCCGTCAATAATATACTTAATAACTGTTGAGACTTCCATGTCTGCTTGCTTCGCAATCTCCAACATTTGATAAATGTATTCTTGATACGACTCGTTCGATCTTTTAATATTACGTGACAACTCTTTATGTATCTCGTACGTACCTGCAGTTTTACCAAATTCGGACTCCAATGCTCGCTTCATCTCGACCCATTTGCGACAACATTTTTCACAGTCGACGAACAATCTCGCCGATGCACGCAATAACCGCTTCGCATAAATAACTTTTTGTACTTCACTCCATTCACATAGCTCTAGCAAACTCTTCGCTAAATATACGCATGGACTCCTCAACATCCCTGAATGTTAACGCCTGCATCCGTCGCACGCATCGTCTCACATCGCTTCCTTCTTCTTCGTCTTCACTGCCATCAATATCATCTTCCTCCTCGGCATGTTCGATTTGCAACATTATGGCTGCTTTAAGCCGATCTTGTAGTTGCTTTTTATTTCCCGACGTCCTCAGCTTGCTACTCTTCAATTCTTCCTTTAAACCGGTTAACTTCATTGTTAGAATTTCCTCTAATTTGTCAGCAGATAGGCTTGCTTGTGATACTTCGACAACGGTATCGTTTCCTTCAGACATCTTAAAAGGCTTTTCAATGCACAACACAACAACTAAAGTTCAACTCTCAACTCCTACAGTCACAATATCATTGTTATCATTCAACGCTACCTTTTCCTCAAATCCCGGCTGAGCCCTCAAAATTATGTAGAAATTGTCTAATATTTAAACAATATAGAATCTGTATCGATTAGGAAAGGACTAAACGTGGTGAAGACAGAAAATATCGCGTACCGTACCTTCAACTAGGATTACAACTACTTCACTTAATTTTACAACTTGCAACACTCCTCACTCGACAACTCTCGTACACTCTCTGTCCACTCCAAACACGCTCCTCCGACACAATGCCTGCCTTTTCTAAAAACGTGCCAATCGCATCCGCCGGCTCTCCGTCGCCAAGGGATTTTTTTCATCTGACCCGGCCTTCACCAAAGTTTCTCTTCTATTGCCTACCATAAATACAAAGACTTAAAACTACGGTCTCCTATGCCTAACACTCCTCCTCGTCCTAAACGTACCCACTAAATTACGATACTACAATAGTATAGAATTGTATAAAATAGTACAGAATTCGTTAAAAATCATTAAAATATCTTACAGTATATATCATCATTTACCCGCCGGAGCGGGAGGCGGTCGAGTGCTTCGAGCTCCAGGCCCGGTGATTAGCGCTCGCCAGATGGCATGCGGAGCTTTGCTCCCATGCCGGCGAGCGCGTCCCAGGGGCTCTCCTGCCACACTTCACCTCGTGACGGAAGAGGCGGTTTGGCAGGCTCTCCTACCGTGCGACGCAGGTGTTCACCGGGCATGGCTGCTTCGGTGTTTACCTGTGTCGCATCGGTCGGGAAGCGACGACGGTGTGCCACCACTGTGGCGCGGAGGAGGACTCGGCGCAGCATACACTGGAGGTATGCCCCGCCTTTTCAGTGCTGCGCCGAGTCCTAAGAAGGGAAGTTGGTCGCGACCTCGCTCTCTCCAGCTTAGTTGGGGCCATGCTGGAGAGCCCGACAAAATGGGCGGCAGCCATAGCCTTCTGCGAACAGGTAATGTTGCAGAAGGAGGCTGCCGAGCGGGGTCGTCGCGAGCGGGGGGTGCGGCGTGTGCGCCCACGCCTAGAGCCCCCCCCCCCCCCCCCGAGCAGCTGATAATAGGCGGGCGGCGGGTGTACCAGATCATGCTGGTTTAATTACCCGCCGCCCGCCAACCGAGGATGTCCTATCAGGAGTGGGGGCGACGACAGCTTGTCGTCGCCCCCGACGGCCGCCGGTGCGGCCGTCGTGACGAGGCGGTGTGGGGTGCGGTCCCCCGCACCGCCGAATCAAGATGATTTATGGGGGGAGGATTAATCTCCCCCCGGGACGCGGCCGGCCACCGCCGTTCCATCCTGGTGGCCGGCCAGGCGAGGGGGAGCCGCGGTTGTGTTCTTTGAGAGTTCCCGTGGCTCCCCCGCTACTCGCCAGCGCCCTAGGCCGCCGTGGGGGTTTTAGCGGATCGAACCCCGCACTACCCCGGCCCCGCCCTTCGGGCAGGACGGGGGTGTCTGACCAGCAGATTTCCCCCACGTTAAAAAAAAAAAAAGTATTATAAACATGAATAAATACCAATTCAAGCTACGAGATCTTTTATTACTGAGGACAATAGTAACACTATTGCAGATATGGACAAATATCGATTGAAAATAGAAACTTCTGTGGCGGCTACCTCCAGACCCGCCAGCAGAAGGCTCTTCTTCCCGCTAGTAACCAAGCCGCCTCGATCCCTATATATACAGAGACTTCGTCCTACCCCCACGTCTAAGGCAAGGGCACGCTAGGATAGCCTTACTGATGAGTCCTCTAGCGGGCCCCGGACGAAACGTCTCCACTCTCCTTTTCTCGACCAAACACACACAACGACCGTCGCCAAACTTCTTTATTAAATAATTTAATCATATCGCTAAAATGTCGCAAGTTAATAAATATTATAAATAATATCACATTATTATACATATTTTTAGCACACGTACTGCCGAATCAGCTACGACATTGTTACAAATATAAATAAGTAAAAATGAAAACTAGACAATTCTTTATTAAAAAATTAAATCAAGTGTCTACAACGTTGCAAATTAATTTGCTATTCAGCTGACGAGCTAAATGAACCAATTCGTAGGAAACGCGTCAGAAGATCGTTCCCGGATCAACGATTCCAAGAAAATTAAGTTTCAAACGAAAATGTCCGATGGATGCCGCGGTCGAGCGCGGAAATTCAAAAGCTGCCGGCGATGAGAATCGAATTCAAACCACTGGCAGAGAGCAGTTTACATATTTAATGGCGTGTGATTAAAGAAACCGCGCACAGTGAAAATAAATGCGTAAAGCTTCCGGAAACTCGACGGTTCCGGTGGGATGGCGGCTGATTAGGCGAACAGCGTTGCTCGGCACTGCGTCGGAACTCTCGTACAACGTAATGGCGGTTAATATCTCTATCGATTGGAATTGAAAACGGCGAAATTTCTGATATCCGAGATCGCCGACGAGCATTTGTATAAATTCGTTATTAAAATGAAAATACTCCGGGCCGCCGTTTCGGTTTTACGTTCTCGCTCCGCCATGACCGGGAAGGTTCAAAGGATGATATTTCAGCTGCGCGAGAAATGAACTCGCGAGCTGCGGTCTCCGTTGCATTTTTTCGACCAACTGCAAAATTTTTTTTTGAAATTTTTGACGGCAAAAGTTATGTATATACACAAAAAATTGTGTAACAATATGATTATATACAAATTATGTTTCGTTGTTAAAATATTTTATATTTTTTAAAAAGTCCGAAATGGGGATTGCGACAGGTTGCATGAATAAAAAGAAAGAAAAACATTTTTTTTTATTGTGTAAAAAATAAAAGACCGAGTAAGTAATACATAGTTACTATAAGCTCTACATTACATATTTATGTATGGTATTTAATTATAATATAAAATCCGAACCAAAAATGTCATGCTTCAAATATGATAATTTTGTCATGTTCAACTTATTATTATACGATTATAATATTGTTGCAAAGTACACAATTTCTCTCGCGTCGCGGCATTTTATTTACAATAAAGGATATTAACTATAACACAATTCGATACAATAACAATTCAGATCTTTTAGAAGTAGGATGTTGAGTTGTCCTTTCAGAATCCTTGTCGTAGACAGCGAGCGGTGCCATGGCGAACAACGCTGTCATTGTTTTTGCTCTTCTATAGAAGCACGTTCGTTAATAGAACGATCTTCCATTTAATGGGCAAAAATGTCGGATTACGGAAGCAGGTGAAGTCGTATTTTTAAGTTAAAAAGCAAACCGGTCGCCGAAGCGCGCACAAAGTTTTTGTAATCTCGTTGTTCTTCCAGCGAGAGCGAGGGGGGGGGGGAGACTTAACGCCGTGTTTTCTTTCGATCTTGATCCTGATTTATCTGAACTTTGACGCTCCCATTTGTCCTTCTTTACGCCGCCAACACGCGGTTCCGGCTTCTTAAGCCGGTGGTCGCGTTTCCGGCGTTGTCGTCCACGGTTACCATGTCGTGCGATCGATCTTCATTCAGCTGCAGTTGGTCAGGGGCTTCGGTAATTAATTCGCTGAATCCGGTCGCTACTTGCTTCCATTTCAGCAGGTCAGCTGGCTGCAATGGTAGACGATCGATCAATCCCCGGGAAAATCTATGTAATTTAGACCACGATTTGTTCTCCTTCGATTCGAGGAATCAGTCTTGCGAGCCCGTTAAATCGTGAGCGTTTCTACAACCCGACAAAGTATAATCCTCCCGGTCTCGAATATTAATTAACAAGAGCCCGGACTGATCGAATTCGGCAGCGATAAATGAAAATAGAATCTGCCCGACCTACATCCGTTCATTAACTTGCCCCGGAGAGCAACGCTCTGGGTCAGATGACATCAGCGAAAGAAATAGATCTGTTTCGTACAGTTTTGGTATGAAATCCCGAGATTTCCATTCGGATTTCACCGTTGGGCAATTTTTGTCTTTGGCTCTTTAACGACAAGAGAAAATTCAGTAGGAAATTCGTTAGGAATTTTGCTAGAAAAAATAACTTGGTTGTATTTTACGTACAAATATCTAACAATTTTAATATGTTTTAGAATCTTCGGTATTAAGTACACCAGAAAATTGACTAGGAATATCACTAGAAAAAATTATTTGTTATGTTCAGATTTATGTATTTTATGTATAATTTTCCATCGATGTTTCCGTATTTTTTAAATTTTCGATATAAAGTTCTGTAGAAAAATCATGAGAAACTAACTAGGAGATATACTAAGAAATTTACTACATATGATTACTAGGTCTATTAAGATTTATGTATTTTATGTATAAATTTCCATCAATGCTTAATCAGTTGAAAATCTTTGACGGATGATTTTTCTAGAAACTTCACTGGGAAAGTCACTAGAAAACTCGCTAGTAAATTCGCTAAGAAAAATTACATTTTTATACAGATTTTTATATGTAATTTTTATATTTAAATGTCCATTAATGTCGATATATTTTAAAATCGTAATAATACTGACGCGATAAATGTTTTTATTTAATAGTAATATCTTGAATATTAGTAATTGTATGCAAGAGAACATTTGTGTATGTTTTATGCAAATTTCAGCTGAATGCTTACACATGTTATTAGACCAACTGGACTAACTCACTAACTGGACAATTCACTAAAAGGTACCGATCGAAAAGATATAGCGATGTTTTTGGAACCTCGTGTAGCACCTAGTCTGGAGTGATTAATGGATTCAGGTTGGTTACCACGCTAGCGGACGACGAAAATAAGAAATTCCATTAACACTTAACCTGAATCGACCAAGCAGGGCTCCTGGGTTAAAAGAACAGATTCTTATAAAAAAGAGGATCCAGTAAAAGGGTTTCTTACTGGCTTAATTTAAAATGGCCTCTAGAAAGTCATACTGATAATAATAGAAGAATCTTCTGCAGTACCAAGACTGGAGTGATTAATGATGTTATACATAACCTAAACTCATTCACTAGAAATTTAGAAATAACAAAGACATTATTTATAGAAGAAGGCTATATACAAACTAAGATTTCTACATCTCACTAGAAGGAAAAGGTCACTAGAATGTGAGTAGAATAATCCTAATTCTAACCTAAACTCATTCAATAAAAATTTAGAAATAACGAAGAAATTATTTATAGAAGAGAGTTATATACTAAAGAACTAGATACAAATTAAGGTTTGTATATCTTACTAGAAGAAAAAGGCCATTAGAAACTTAGCAGAAAGTCATATCATAGTAAATATTTGGAACCCTACAGGCATGCCAAAATTAAACTATTGAAGCCCTAGGAGAAGCAGTGTAAAATTAAAGAATAACACAATCTGAAAATTTAGCTCAACCCCATCTGGGGGTAAGATAATTTCGAAGCAACGTGTAACCTCCGTGGCCGTATTTCTGGGATTCTACGTCATCTGCTAGTTAAGTGAGTCAAAACTCAAATATTAAAGCCGTAGGGGGCTATTATAATGTGCTAGAATTAGGAAATAGCCCGAACAGAGTCGGTGGTACCGCGATCCAAATATTAAATCCTTAGTGGGACTATTGTATCGCAGAATAAGAGGATTCCGCAAGTGCAGAATTTACATGAAAAGGAAGATGATATAAAGCAATCTTTAACCTTTATGGTTATATTTCTGGGATTCTACCTCGTTCGCTGGTCAGGTACCATACCCCAAATGTTAAGCCCTTGGGGAGACCATTATATCATAGAAGTAGAGTATTCCACAAGTGCAGAATTTATACTGAAAGGAAGATAATTTAAAGCAACCTTTAACCTTTACGGTTATATTTCTGGGATTCTAGATCGTTTGTGCTAGAGAGGGCTATTAAACATGAAATATTAAATTCCCAGGGACGATATTATATCATAGAATTATTTATAGCTCAAATCGGGAGAAAATGATTTAAAGCAATCTAATCTGGATTCATAAATATAGGGAACAAAACTCTAATGTGGTAATGCAGTATCAATGGTACCAATATACGCACTGCCAAATTCTAGGATGTTAAAACCTAGAGTAATAAAATTTAGGATGACAAAGTCTATGCCCCTTAAAGCTAGTGTACCGACGCATTGAAACTAAGATCTAGGGGTGTTAAAGCTTAAGCTAGTATTCTAGAGTATTCTTTGGAAGTATATGTTTTCCTGGGGATTCACAAAAGAGAGACCCAAAATGTGGGATGTCACCTCATCTAAGGCCCCTAAATCTGGGATGCTACCATCTAGGGTCCCTAAAACTGGAATGTCACTATCCAGGATCCCTAAAAATGAGATGTTACCGTCTAGGATGCTTAAAAACTGGGATGATATCGTCTAGGGTCTTTAAAACTGAGCTACCACCATCTACGGCCCCTAAATCTATGTTACTATGATGCAATGTTCAACAATCTATGTTACTATAATCTAGTGTTCCAAAATCTATGTTGCAATGATCTACTGTTCCATAATCTATGTTACTATGATCTAGTGCTCCAAAATCTATGTTGCTATAATCTAGTGTTCTGTAATCCATGTTACTATGATCTAGTATACCAAAATCTATGTTACTATGATCCAGTGTTCCAAAATATATGTAACTATAGTCTAGTGTTCTGTAATCCATGTTACTATGATCAAGTATTCCAAAATCTATGTTAGTATGATTCAGTGTTCCAAAATCTATGTTACTATAATCAAGTGTTCCAAAAATGTTGCTATGATCTAGTGTTCCGTAATCTATGTTATTATGATCTAGTGTTCCATAATCTATGTTGCTATGATCTAGAGTTCCGAAATCTATGTTACCATGATCTAGTGCTCCTAAATCTATGTTATTATGATCTAGTATTCTGTAATCCATGTTACTATGATCCAGTGTTCCAAAATCTATGTTACCATGATTTAGGCTCCCTAAATCAACGTTACTGTGGTCTAGTGTCCCAGAATCTATCACACCGTGATCTGCAACATCAAAACCTGCGATTGTGAAGTCTGAGGTACCAAAATCCATCATTCTTAAACAACGTGGCGCGAAAACGATCTATTCGCGCACAGGATTAATCCAGGATTGAAGAGTGAGACAGTCGGGGGGAATTTCGGGTTGTGTCAAAGGCAGATAGTCGGATAGGGGAACGTTTAAGCTTCGCGGTCATAGAACAGGAATGGGTGAGGTTAAGTCCCGGGGCTTACCGTTAAAGTGAAAAAGACAGAGCAGCGCTATCGGAAGCAGCGAACCGCGTAGTTCCGATCTCTCGGTCGGGAGTGTCTTGGTAAATCAAGAAGCTTGCCCAGCAGCTCTCCGTGACGGCCGCCGACGTCCTGCCGTATTAAGCCCAGGGCGTCCCTCACAATCACATCGGCGATCACCCCCGGATTGTCAGCTGGTCGATGCGAAATTACCATTTAATCACCGCTCTTACGATTCTTGGTCCCCCGCCGGTAGTTATAGTCGTGCGGGGACGGATGGCGCCGGATTTATGGTAACCATTGGCCTGCGCTGCGTGCGCTACTTTCCTAGTTGATCGTGCTAAACGCTATTGAGGTTAGGTTAGTGGAACTTATCCGTTGTCGATGGTGATGATGTTCCGAGCTAATAAGGGGAACTTTGACTTTGGAACGACTCGATATACAATTGCGACCGTTAGTGCAACATGGCGGATGGTTGGGTTATGGTGCCAATGTCTAGTTATTTTTTGGTGATTTAACTAGTAGCGTTAGTTTTTGATTGTTCTGTTTAGAACGTTTTTGTAAATGCCTGTAGAAAATTGTATTTATGCAATTGTTTCGATGTAACATTGTTCTTTGAAATTGTTATTGCTATAGAATTGTTTGAAAAGCTGTTAAAGAACGCTTTGGAGGTTAGGTGTGTGACACTTGTCCGTTCTTGATGATTTTGTAAGTCAATAAGGGAAATTTGACTTTGGAACTATTCGATATTCAGTTTTCTGACGACTGCTGACTCAATTGGGACCGTTTGTGCAACATGGCGGACAGTTAGGTTATGGTGCCAATGTCTAGTTATTTTTTGGAGATTTAATTAGTAGTGTTTCAATATGGAATTATTTTTTAACTTTGTTGTTGCTGTATCATTATTTAAACAATGGTTAAAGTGGAGAACTTTCTACATGAAAATAAGAAATGCTGAAATATTATTGCTTAAAGCGATTTTACAAATAAAATTGTTTTGTAGGCAGAAATGAAATGTAAAATCTGAAAAACTTGGTTTTTGTTCGATTTAAAGGGTGCAATTTATGGAAGTCGATATTTATATTGCAGATAGGGACAGGCAGCGTAAAACGATTAATTAGCTGCGACGGAAATTGATGACTTACGTTAACAAATAACGGTACAAATGTGCGAAAGTTTCTGTGAACGACTGCTGTTCGTTTACTTTCCTCGACCAGTGCTATCAACAAATTAAAAAACCAAATTCCCAATCCTGTCCAGTTCGAGGACTGGATGCTTTCGTGATGAATATGGAGTGCCAGAAATAAGTAAATTGACAAATTAGTAAATTAAGAAGTTGAATGAACAAAATCAGGAATGATGAAATAAATAAATTAGGAAGTCAAAGATATGTGAAATAAGTGAGATAGGACATGACAGAATAAACGAAATAAGAGATGGCAAAATAAATAAATAAATGAAGAGAAACAAGAAATTGGTGGAAACCAGAATGAACAATTGAAGAAACACATAAATTAACAAATTACAAGCATTGAATAAACAAAGTCTGAAATGAGGATACAAAACAATTCAGAAATTGATGAAATGATGAATTAAATAAATTAAGAAATAATGGCAAAAAAAATTAAATGATTCACAAACTGACGAAAACAAAAATTAACCTATTAAGAAATTAAAAACTGGAGAAACGACGTGATAAATGAAGCAACGAAGAAACAAACAAATTAAGGAATACGGAAATTAACTGAAATTACTATAATACTTTCTGAAGCATCATTGAGAATGGCGTTTGAAAAATGTCGCAAAATCGATCTCGGGTACGTGAATTTGATTCAAAAGTACCAATGCAGCGTCGGACCCTATTTTAATTACTCTTCGTTAGCATGGAGCTTGCAAGGATTTTTTCCAAAAACGGTGCGCATCAAAGAACACGTCGAAGTACGAAAATGAAATTTTACAAACTGTCTGACACAGCGTGACCCCTTTTAATTATCGGGCACCGTTTCGAATCAACGATTGAGCAACATGGCGGAATTATTGCTTAACTCAGCGTTCGTCGTTTACTTGTTCATTTCATCAGCGTGCGCGTGCAATCGAAAAGAATGCGTTGTTATCCTCGCGAACGACCGAATTAAAAACACGTTAACACTTTTCCGGCAACCTCGCGTTGTTCCGCGTTCCCGTCAACTTTGATTCGCCATTCAGTTAAATGCGCAGACTTGCAGCAATGAATTTCTTTAGTCGTTGCGAATTCATTCGATTCAAATCTTGTTAAACAAAATATAAAAACGAAGATTTGTATATGTCTTTATATATTTATATTATATATTTTATATTTTATACTTTTTTATATTATAAATTTTATATTTTATACTTTTTTATATTATATATTTTATATTTTATACTTTTTTATATTATATATTTTATATTTTATACGTTTTTATATTATACATTTCATATTTTATACTTTTTTATATTATACGCTTTGATAATAAACGCAGGCCATTTTCTATCGAATCGAATTTCTATCAAAAGGTGAAAAATTCATTTCGACAAAGTGAAATGTTGCAGAAGAAAATTAGGGGAGGGTGCATATATTATTTAAATTATGCATATTGACTGTGTGTGTATTGACTGTATTTTATTATACTTTATAATAATATTATCGATAAGAATTCTCGAAACATTTTTCTCAAAAATATATGTACATATACGATTTAACAAATGCAATAAAATTAATATTTTTCCTTAAACATGTATTTGCAACCAGTGCAAGTGAAATAATGTGTACGCGTGTACATATAGGGTGCTCCATATAAAAGAAACCTTAAACTTATCTCCTTCATTCTATTTTTTTATCATAATAGTATGACCATTAAAGCATCTTTAGTTATATTGTTTTTCATTAGCATGAAGCGTATATTGGATAAAATTTAATGTTCCAGAAATATTTCTTACATGGCAGCTAGGAAGGTTAATAGAATGGTCTGTTTTAGGTGTGACAATAATAATATTATTCTTGTGAATAATGAACTACATTCTTCTGAGAAATATATGTGAAATTATTAAGAATAATATTGTTAGTATTAGCAATATTGGAATATAGAAATAAAGAAATAGAAACAAATACTAAAAATTGCTAATTAGAAAATGAAATTGAAAGTAACAAATAGGACAGAAAATACCGTAATTAGCATAATATTATGAAAAATAACTTATACGTGCCATTAAAATTAATAATATTAGAAAATGAAAATACCAAATGGAAACTAGACATAAATATTGCCTATTAAAAAATAAAAATGAACGTAGCAAGTGGTAAACAAAAATATAAATTGCTACCTAGAAAATAGAAATGAAAAATATCAAATGATAATTAAAACAAAAATTGTCAATTTGAAAGTAAAAATAAAAGTATGAAGCAGTAAATAAAATAAGAACAAAATAAAAAGTGACTAATTAGAAAATAAAAATGAAAGTAATAACTAGAAGCTGAAATGAAAAATTGCTGAACAGAGTATAAAAATCGAAACTAATAGTAAATACCAAATTGAAAAATTACCAAATGAAAAAATAAAAATTGGAATAACAAATACAACATAATATACAAAACTGTCTACCAGAAAATAGAAATGAAAGTTCTGAGTAAAAACTGAAATTAAAAATTGCCAAATAGATTATAGAAATTAAAACTCCGAGTGGAAGCTTACATAAAAAATTGCCAAACAGATAGCAGAAATTGAAATGCCAAATATTATAGAAAATGAAAGTAAAAATTGTCAATTAGAAAATATAAAAATGAAAGTACTGATTTGGAAACTGAAATTAAAAATTGTCAAATAGAATACAGACATTAAAACATCTAGTGGAATCTAACATGAAAAATTGCCAAATAGATACTACAAATTAAAATATCAAATAAGAAATAAAAGTAAAAATTGCCAATTAAAAAATAAAAATGGAAGTACTGGTGCGTGTGTGTGTAGAAACGGAAATTAAATATTGCCAAATAAAATATAAAAATGGAAACTGATAAATTACAGTAACACGAACTGAAATGAAAAAATTCCGAATGGAAAATAGAAATAAAAACTTTCGTTAGTATTTGCACAAAGTAGAGAACTGATTCTGAGAATTGTCAACTAAAAAATATAAATGAGAGCACCAAAGGTGAACAGAGAATATGACTCAAGATATGAAACGAAATAACAATTGCCAATTAGGGAGGAAAATTGAAAGTAGAGAAGGTAGGAAATAAAAATGGCGGACTTAGCATAAAATAATAATCTGTCTGTTCTGACCCACAACTTTTTTGCTATTTCATTAACATTGGATAGCGAAATCTAAACTTGTATTTTAAAAAATTGGAGTTTGAATAGTTTTCTAATTGTGGTTTAAGATGGAGACCTAACTTCCGGTTACTTTAGAATTTACCAAATCTAGCTTAAACCCTAGAAAACGCCATTTATATTTTCTAGTCGGATCTTCCTTCGGATACTTAATTTTGAAAATAAATTACAAAAGGACTGTGGAAAATGCCTCCCTCTCTTTAAGAATTATTTAAACATGTTTAAATGTTCGTAATATTGTAAAACAGTGTATCGTCGTAATCAGGAGAATCTGTAGAATTATTCTACGCAAATATCATGCGTGTGGCATTCACGGTTAAAGAAAAATGAAAAAATTTCAATTAAGAAGCTAAAAGAAGTTGTAGTCGACAGTTTGACGTTTCGTTTTAAAATGAATTTTTATAATCTAAAACAAATTTTAGATTATAATGATTTCTAAATTTGTGGTAAAATCGTAAAAATCGTTACGTACGCTCCTTGAGGAAGATTATGGTCTCCCTGACCGACTGCAGCGATTTCTTCGATATTATATCGTCGTCTGCGTCCTGTCTGCCAAGAAACATATCAGAAACTGAATTTCACAAAATTACAAAATTTTTTGATTTTTGATAGCCAAACATTACAATGACCTTTGAAAAAATATGTGTAAATATGCACAAAATAGCGATGATCTTCAATACTTGGAAGAAAATGATCTCGAAAGAAAAGAAGAACATCAATCGTAATATTCTTAGCTCTGAACTAAAGAAAGTTGGCACATATTTTTGATATCAGCAAAAATACGAAAATATTTTATTATACAGGGTAAAATAAAATAAACTAACTAAAATAACGAAATATTTAATTTCTCACTGATTTTAACCAAATAAATCGTACAACAATAAACCTAAATACATTTGACGATTTCTTTGAGTTTTATTAATTAGTCTATTTGGACATAAATACAAGTGATATTTGTTAGAATTTTATAAAATAACAAGAAATCCAGTAAAATCGAATGTAGTACTTCAGAACAGTCAATAATTTCATTCAACCGATCACAATAAATTTCATCGGGGAGCACATAATTATAAAATTCCAATGAAACTAATACAATAAATTTCATTAAAGTCCGCGTGTCCGCGATCAAATGAGGAACCCGGCGGAAGCTGAGAACCGGGTAGATCCGTGGCCATAAATAACGCAAAATAATATTCAGCCGGGTTAATTAAAAATAATATTTCATTGTGGACGCAGTGCGCGGCGCGGATCTCCATTATCCTCCGCCATTTTTAAAAACGCGATAGGACCGACCGACTCGTTTCCATTCCGAATTCCGTCAGGTAGTTTATTAAAAAGAAAAAATGAAACGCATAAAACAACGGAAAGAAATCAAAGCGTTCGGGCTAAGAAAAAACAATCAAGAGCGTGTTCGTGTCACGTTCGCTTTAACTGATTCATGCTAGCGATAATTAAACGCAAGCTCGGCCGCGTCGGCCTACTTGTTAGTCCCGAGATAATTATTGTTCGGCAGGCAATTATAATTCTTACTTTACTGTGTTGCCGGGCGTGTGATCGCCGATCTTAATGATCCTAATTGCACCGATAACCTTTCGCAGCGCGTTGATTTTGTAATTAAATCCGCGCAGATCGACGAGCTAGTCGCGAGCCATTTTTATCCGCTGATAAAACCGGAATACATTTATGAAATGTTACAGAATTATTTCTTCATTTATGAGGTTCTTGAGAATTAATTTATGAGAATTCGTGGATCGTATCGAGCAAAAATTTTAATAAAATAAATGATAGTACGTAATATGTAGTAAGAAGATTATGTTAGCAAACAAACTAATTTATTCAATAGATTTTAAACAATTTTAGATCAGTCTTCCATTTTAAACAATTTTGAATTAGCCTTTGATCACAAACAATATTAAATCAGTTTTCCATTTTAAGGAATTTTAAATTAGCCTTTGATCATAAACAATTTTAAGTCAGTCTGCGATTTTAGACAATTTTAAATCAGTCTTCAATTTTAAACGATTTTACACATTTTGTAGTCAAAATTTAATCATCCATTTTTTTTATTTTGTACATCAATTAAGAATAAAATATTAATGGTGCTTTATTTAGAATTTGTAGTCTTTTTTGTGAAAATCATATTGTTCGAGTTAAGGGATAAAGGTGTGAAAGTGAACAATTCACGGAGTAAAAAAGTCCATTTTTGATCTAGGGACTTCGATGATGTTCTATTTGATATATAGGAATTTTTATGATATTCTATTAAACATATAGGAACTTTGATGGTGCATTGTTTGTGATCTAGTGATTTCTATTATTTTCTGTTTGAGGACTAGAGACTTTGATTCTTCTTCATTTGTAATTTAGGGGCTTCCATGATATGATTACAATGTTCTATTTGACATATAGGGACTTTGATGATGCCTTGTTTTCGGTCTAGTAATTTTTGTTATTTTCTGTTTGAGGACTTTGATTTTGCTCCATTTGTGATCCAGGGACTTTAAAGATATTCCGTTGGATGATACATAGATTTTTACGCCAATTTTCTTTAGATTTAGAGACTTTGATGATATTTCGTTTGCATACTAGAGACTTTTTTATATACCGTTTAAAAAGCATTATTATAGCTGTAATCTAGGGACTTTCATGATGTTCCCTTTGAATATGGGAAATCTTGTCTGCGATCTAGGAATTTACATTATTTTCTGTATGAGAGATCTAGACACTTTGATGATGTTCAATTTAAGGTATAGGGATTATTATAATATCTATATTTGAGATGCAATGATTTCGATGATTCTTGCTTGCAATCTAGGGATTTTCGTTATATCCCGTTTCAGGTTTACTGTTTTTCATTACACATCGATCGAGATCTAGGCACCTCGTTCCGTTTTGAAATCTAGGAACTTTTTGATTTCGTTTGAGGGTCTCGTTGCCATTCTCAAGGGTTGCACGTCACGATGATGCAGAATCTACACTATGGTACAGCGGCAAAGGACGGTCCCAGCAACCCAAATACCGCACCAACCCCTTATCAGTCAATTCCTATAATCCATATTACGGAGCCGCTCGAGGCAGAGGTGGCGCAGAAATCGGCAGGGCCTGAGGCGCCGGCGGACGCGAGGTATCCCGCGCTCTCCAGTCCTGGGACATCTATCCTGACCTGGCTCCTGCTCCAGCCTCCCCTTTTAGCAATATAAAAATGTCGAATCCACCTGTAGCGCCGTTTCAACCCCTTGACCCAGACTCCAAAAGACTATTTCAACTCCTTGGCCCAGGCTCCTATGCACCATTTCAACCCTTTGGCCCTGGCTCCAACGCACCGTTTCAACTACTTGGCCCAGATTCCAGTGCACCATTTCAACCCCTTGGCCCAGGCTACAATGCACCATTTCAACCCCTTGGCCCTGGCTCCAATGCACCGTTTCAACTCCTTGATCCAGATTCCAGTGCACCATTTCAACCCCTTGGCCCAGGCTCCAAAGGACTATTTCAACTCCTTAGCCCAGGCTCCAAAGGAATATTTCAACTCCTTAGCCCTGCTCCAATGCACCATTTCAACTCCTAGGCCCAGGCTCCAAAGGACTATTTCAATCCCTTGGCCCTGGCTCCAACGCACCGTTTCAACTCCTTGGCCCAGATTCCAGTGCATCATTTCAACCTCTTGTCCCAGGCTCCAAAGGACTATTTCAATCCCTTAGCCTAGGCTCCAAAGGACTATTTCAACTCCTTGGCTCAGGCTTCAAAGGACCATTTCAACCCCTTGGCTCAGGCTCCAATGGACCGTTTCAATTCTTTGGCCCAGGCTCCAATGGACAATTTCAACCCCTTGGTCCAGGTTCCAATGGACCGTTTCAACCCCTTCGCCCAGGCTCCAATGGAATGTTTCAACCCCTTGACCCAGGCCTCAATGGACAGTTTCAACCCCTTGACCCAGGCAACAATGGACAATTTCAACCCCTTCGCTCAGGCTCCAGTGGACCATTTCAACCCCTTGACCTAGGCTCCAAGGCTCAATTGAGGAAGCTCGATCTCTTCGATCCGGCAGAGCCTAATTTCACATCGGTGAATCGTGGATTCCTCAACTATGATCTATCTGATCCATCGAAATCAATTTTCGAGGACTTTAATACGGGAACATCGATGGTCCTCCGAGCTGACAAATACGACGACGACTCCAGTGAGGAGGATCCTGTTCCTCTTTACCACTCGGACTATCCCAGAAAACAGTTTGATTCGAGGACAGACGTTTTCGATCTTAGGAGATCAGCAGTACAGTTGAATAGAACCGAGTTGATCGATCCAAGGAATCCAGGATTACCGATAGACCAAGCGAACCCCAGAAAAGTCAACATCTTGGGGCTGTGTTGAGCCGGGGACTTGTCGAGTAGCTGGAAGATCAGTCTAGGGACCTCAGAGTCGGTAAACCTCAGAAAGATCAAACTCGGGACAGCAGAATGGCGCAGAGACTTAGCGTATTGCCAGGGAACCAGTCCAGGGAGTCGAGGATGGCGCAAAACCATAATCAACTTCAGGACCCTAGAATGACTCACGAGCTTGTACATGTCCAAGGGAATCAACTTAGGGACTCTAAGATGGCTGGTAGGTTCCGGCAGCATCAAGATGCTCAGCCCAAGGACTTCAAGATGGCTAACAGGTTCGGCCAAGGCGATCAGTTTAGGAACATGAGGTTGGCTGACAAATTGATGACGAGGCTAAGGAGAAGAAGGATACCGTGGATGAAAAAAATGTTCCAATGAACGCGAACGACGGGATATTCCTAAGTCATATCGATTATGATCTGCCGGAGGAAATGACCACACAAACTTTGGAGATCGATATCATGCCTGTTACTCGACAGTCCGAAGACTATAATAGAAAGAGTCTAGGGAATTATTTTCACAGAGTTGGTGGTTTTTGCTTTTAATGGGAATAATGGGGATTACTTTTAGTAATTGTTACTTTAAAATAGTGGATATTATTTTTAGTGGATTGGCAATTGTGTTTTATAGTGGATATTATTTTTATTATGTAAGTTAGTTACTTTACTAGTTACTTTCAATGTTGGGAATTATTTTTAAAGGATTGGCAACTGTTACTTTCAACATTAGGAATTATTTTGACTAGATTAGAAATTGTCTCTTTCAATATTGGGAATTATTTTGACTAGATTGGAAATTGTCGCTTTCAATATTGGGAATTATTTTTAATAGATTGGCAATTTATACTTTCAATACTGGGAATTATTTTTAATAGATTGGCAACTGTTATTTTCAATAGTGAAGATTACATTTAAAAGATTGGCAATTACTGTTTTCAATAGTGGGGATTACTTTGACTAGATTGGCAATTATCACTTTCAATATTGGGAATTATTTTTAATACTTTGGCTATTGTCACTTTCAATAATGGGGATTATATTTAACAGATTGGCAATTTCAATTCTTAGTAGTCGGGATTAGTTTTATTAGTTTGGCAATTGTCACTTTCAATAATGAGAATTATTTTTCACCGGTGAAATAATGATGGCTGCTTTTTGTAATATGAAATTTGGAGGCTAAAAACGTATCGATGACAATTCTTGTGCATTTAGCTTCGAATTTAAGAGAATTATAGTTCTTAATTAATTTGTTATAAATTGTTAATCAGTTGATTGTTAAATTGTTAATTTGTTAATGATTAAATTGTTAATCAGCATGACCAGTTTTTATTGTATTGTACAAAGACCTTAATAATAGAAACGATTATTTCTAGCAGAAATCCCTAAAAAATCATTTTATTAATGGGGAATCGAACGACGTGCAATCGACAAAAGGTCACTCATTAGGCTTTCAATTTCGTAGAGCCATAGCCTTCTTTAGTGCTGTTTATTCACGTTTTCCCGATAAGATCGAACAGTGAACTGTTAGATCTACGGAGGTCGTAAGTCTCCGATTCAATCGTGTATGACACCGAGTCTGCGCGATTCCCTATGACTCTTTCGACTGATACGGATAGTAGATTGATATAGAATGGTTTTAACACTGACTGATATCAATAACACTATGTTTTAACATAACATAACAATTTTTAACGCTAGGGTGACTAACTGTACTTGGCTTAGAATGAATTGAGTTGATGGTGAGACTATCGATGGAATCTTGACCGAAGTCTTTACGCGTTGATGTCTGGTTATTATCTGTCCGTTCGTTGTCTGTTTTGTTTTTTAAGAAGAATCGTTAGCGGTGTGAAGTTTTTAATGAGACACTCGGATTCAATGTTTTTTCAAGTTATCCGGATCTAGAATGATCGGTTAAAAAATTGTGAACAAGGGAAAAAGTGACCACCCCGAACTAATAGTCACTTGCAGGTATGAATCGTACGTGCGAGTGAATCTCGCAAAGAATCCGCCTGTCTCGAAGGTTGATCGTCGCAGGTAATAAGACTGGGGAAAAATATATTGCCTTGAGTAATCGGAGTTGTGGAGAAGGTAACGGGAATACGTGACGGTGAGAGAATTTTGGCGACCAGATGTAGGCAGCGTTGAAGGAAATATTACAGGCAGGAAATAACGGCTTTTCGGTATAATTAGATACTATTATTACGGTCGCTTATTTGTTTGTGGAAAGACGCTTGCAGTACAGATAGAGTCGTTTGGTAATTTTCGGAATCTATTGTATGGTAGGGACGGTGTTGGGTCGAGCGGTCGAGCCACGTATGCTTTATTACTATAGGTAGCTTCTATATACTTTTAACGCGGAACAAAAAGTCTTAGTGGACATGAGGCGAAAAAAGATAGAATTACAATTGGCTTATGTGCAAATGCGTTAGGCACACATAAGATTATGCCTACTGTAATTTATAAATATAAAAACCTAAGAGCTTTGAAACATGTACTTTCATTACCTTACAGGCAGGAAATAACGGCTTTTCGGATAATTAGATACTATCGTTACGGTCGCTTATTTGTATGTGGAAAGACGCTTGCAGTACAGATGGTGTCGTTTGGTAATTTTCGGAATCTTTTGTATGCTTATGCCCCGACGGTATTGGGTCAAGCGGTCGAGCCGCGTATGCTTTATTAATATAGATAGCTTCTATATTACTTTTAACGCGGAACAATTGCAGTTTCTAAGTTTATGATTTTTTCGAGCCGTCTTCTTTCCGGCAATAAAGTCATTTCTGCATTTTCGAGTAAAGCACGCCTCATCGGCAGCATTTTTTATAACAGGGTCGTTAGCACGCACCGCTTCGGTCGCCCGTCCAGTGTTTCTTGCTACCTGCGGCACTGCGTGCTACGTCACTTTTACATCCCCTTTCATCGCGTCACTGGTCAATCAATTTCTAGTCTTCTGTCCACGAAACGGTACAAAAGCTCGAAACCGATTCTTCTCTTTGTCATTGGTCATGAATTATAAGTCATTGTGTCATTAGTCATCGGCCATTGGTGTCTTGTGTCTTGTTCGCTCAGTAAGTGTCAGTTAAAATAAAACAGCTGTTCATCTTTAATTAGACGAACAGCGATACTAATTAATTCCGTCGCTCAGCGTAATTGGCCTTACAACCCGAGAGATTTTGTAATCGCGGAGTTTTAGTATTGGGTATACTCGACGTGCACCCTACAAACAATGATAACTATTTTTACTAACATCATATTTAAAGGTTAATAATGTATAGCTGGTAATCCTGATATATTAAAATTTGAATTTAAAAGAATTACAACAGAATAATGAATTCTTATCTACTTTAAATAGAATAGTAATTACTGTTTCCATGTATTTTTATCGTCAGTTATGAATACTGTAATAGTCGTTAAATTTGATTAAATATTATTGTTATTATGCTAATAGAATACAGATTCATTTACAATAACTGTTATCGTATACGAATTAATTTTATATGCTTTTAGAGATTACTGATTATTGAAACATTAGACAAGTCCAATTAATAATATTACAATTAGAGCGATTGAAAGTGACACAAAATTTAATGTAAATAAAATCAAAATAATTTTTCTAATAATGCGGGACTTGAAAAAATAGTTGTGCCCTGTTATGATTTATGCAACAAACTGTTACAAAATTGACACAATTGAGAACAAAATAATTTATTCCAATAATGTAGAAGTTGCAATGTTTAAAAATATCTACAAAATTAAAGAAACTACAAAAAACTTATTGAAACAGGAAATGACTCTTGCAACAATGTTGACGTTAAAACAAGGACTGTGTTCCACTATAATTTATGCAACAAACTAGTCTACGTCAAAATGAAAAACCAGAAACATTAAAAAACACCGTAAAAGTTTAAATTTGGTACAAGTTAAAACAAAATAATTCTTGCAACTATTAATCAACGAAGTGAAAAACAACGAAAAAGGTTGACACGATTAAGAACAATGCGATTTGTTTTTCAAATATCATAAATATTAAAAATCCACTCAAAATAAAAAAACTCGCATTTTGTAAAGACAAAATAATTGTTCCAGCAATGTCGAAGTTAAAATATGAGCTCTGTCTCGCTACGGTTTATGCAATAAATTAATCTACTTCGAAGTAAAGAACGGCAAGAAAACTAGACATGATTAGGAACAATGCGATTTAATTTAAAAAAATCGTGAATATTAAAAATCCGCTTAATAATAGGAAAACTCACACAAATAAAGACAAGACAACAATATCGATGTTAAAAAATGAGCTGTGTCTCGCTACGGTTTACGCAACAAATTAAACTACTCTGAAATTAAAAACAACGAAAAAATTGACATGATTGAGAACAATGCGATTTGTTCTGTAAAAATCATAAATATTAAAAATCTGTTGAAAAATAAAAAAGACTCACACGAGTAAATGCGAGATCGTTTTCCCAACAATATGAACGGCGAAAATGTAGCTGTTCCTTTTGGATAGACAACTGGATAAGTCCCCTTAATAGAAACGATCTGACACGTGCTACGTCGCAGCTGTTCTCTCTGTTCCGACGGCGTAGTTCCAATCAAAACCCGGCGGAGATAAGAAAAGTTCATGGTTTCCGATGAAAGGAAGAACCCGAGATTGAGACTTAGTTTTACAGACACACAGAGGGTGGAGAAAGATCCGTACGTTGCGGATGAAAGAAAGAATCCCTGCGCGGAATCGCAGAACAGCTTAAGGTGAACGGAAACGACCGACGAAACCAACTTCTGCCCGGTCAGCTGTGGCTCGATCTACGGTGTATTGAAATCTCTCAACAGTTTGTTGATCAAACGAACACCGTCCTCGCTTCTCCAGATCCAAGAATCAATTTTTTTTCCGCGTCCGAACGCTGAACGTCGACGTTGAAAAATGTTTAATTGGTGTTTTTGATCAATTTCTTGTTCTAATAATTGTAACGTCGACGCGGCAAAACCGACAACCATAATGGCGTACGACATTGTTTAAAAGTCTATTTTATTTGGATAATTATTTTGTACAGTAGAACTTCGGTTATGCGAATTAATTATAACAACGTGGACGTTTGCATAATGGAACAATTACTTAGTATTAGTTATACAAGCAGTATAATTAGTATTAGTTATACAGCAGATTTTGGGGTACCCTGTAGTGTTCAGCAGCATCGTTATTGTATTTTTCAGATATAGTAATCAGTGTTTATTGATTTGTGTAATAAATAAGATTATATTCAGTATTAATAATAATAACAATAATAATAATAATTTTATTTCAATCCATACTTTCGCATTGAAGTTTCGAGTGTTTTTACAGTTACTTAAATTTTTTTATTACACTGTTTTGTATTCAATAATACAGATATAGTATATAATTATACTATATCTGTACTATTGAACACAATAGTATGTCGTATAAAGGTTGATTTAGACTGTGACACCAGTTCGTATAATAAAGGCTGCCAATAACAGTTAATTTTTTAAATTTAATGTCGTTAAAAAAATGGTAGCATATTTAATTTCCTAATCAATGTTTCGTTAAATATTTTATCTGGACGAATGTCTTAAAATATTTCCTAAAACAGGCCTGTTATATAATATTGCATAAATACCTGCTCACGATCTAATTTCCAATTGCAATGACTCGAACAGTATTCCATTGATACCATTCTTTTAATGTTAACCGTTTAATTTCATTAATCTCTCATTTCTGTTCCCACGTGTCTGAATAAAACACTTAATAATACATTACATAATTACAATATTCATGGAAATTCTCGTCCTCGTACATCATATTACAAAAATTAAAATTGGAGAATTTCCTTTATCATCGAAAAGATTTTTCATTATAAAAATAAAATAAAAACGCTGTTAATCCTTTGTTAATTTATATGTTTTCTTGAATTTAGGAACCAGCACTAATAATAAATGAGTAACTAAATGAATAATAAGTAAATCTGTCGAATTTTATAATTAGACATATCTAATTAGATATGTTTTATAATTGTAATGTTATTATAATACGATTAGACTAAATAATTATATTATAATGTTATAATAGAATTGTTTACGAATGATATTCTATAAATACGACAATTATCAAATATATAATTTTGTATATAAAATTTTTTATGATTTTTGTGAAATGCGTTTATAATTTTGGTAAGATGTTTTTATAATCTTTATTAAATGTTTTGTTAGGGATATCTTCGTATCCCTTAGTGCCTCATCCTGGCCGCCCCGAGGTCGTCGCCGACGCGTCACCGGCGCGTCCACCGCGTACCACTCTGCTTGTTTCTTATGGTCACAGTCTGTGGGACCCATGTGCACGCTAGCCACGTTTTGTACTAATGTTTATTAAACCACGTTGTGTTAAGTAATTAACCTGTGTCTCTCACTTCCATACCTCTTATCATGTTTCTATCATTTTTAGAAAATGTTTCCTCGATTAATAAAATGTAGTTATAATTCTTACAAAATGTAGTTGTAATTCTTACAAAATGTAGTTATAATTCTTAGAAAATGTTTCTATAATTCTTATAAAATGTTTAAATAACTTTTATAAAATGAATGATGAGAAGTTTGATACAAAATTTGCAAGCTTTCCGTGAGATTAGGGTTATCCAGAAGTTCTGGAAAAATATTAATCCTTCGCTCCTGCGTTGTCATATTTTCGTTTCGTTATCGGATATAAATGATTCAGCTAGAGCCGTTAATCGAATGCTTTTTTCGAATACAAAAGTGAGTTTGGTTTTTATTTCCTGTGGATTGAGATTCTCTTCGCTCTGCGTGAATACATTGGCATGCATATCATACTAACTGTTGTTGCTGCAGACTGCATTGATTTTAATCGCGCAAATTTTCTCATATATTACCATCGAAATCTAACATGAGTATTTCAACGAGATTTAATGTGCAGTAATATTAGATTAAAAATTACAAAATTTAAATTTGTTGCATTCAATTCATTTATTTTGTGTATAATAATCTAGTTTTATTTTGAGTTTATTCAATATTTATAGTTTATAGACATAATTATTTATAGTTCATTTAGAACTCTATTTACATGTACACAATTATTTATATCTTTTATACGATTTATTCTATATACACATACGTAATTATTTATATTTTATTCAGGGTATATTTTATACGATATATTTTATACAATTATTCATATTTTATTTCTAATTTACTCTATATGTACATAATTATTAATGTCTTCTCGAAAATATACATATCTACATGTAATTTTAGTGACGCCTTATTTCAAATTCATTTTGTATAAACATAATTGTTTATGCTTTATTTATTTGTTCTATATACGCATCATTACATATGCTTTAATTAAATGCTGTCTTAATTGTTATACTTTAAAATTGATTTTATGCGTAACTATTCAAATTTGACTTAAATTTTTCGACAAGATATAATAACGCAACAAACATTCCAAAAATAAAATTGACATTCGCGTAAACGATTCTTGAAAGTATTTCTATTTTAATAAATCAAATACTTGCTCGCCTCGAAATGCAATCAGCCATTTTGCATACAAACATTTGAGCGGAACACTGAATTGACATCCGCAAACTTAGAACTTCGAGTAACAAAACAACGGCTCCATTTCTTGATAAAAATCAAATTTCCCTTTCCAGCTTTATCCATTTCTTTTACCGTACTGTTTTAGAATTTTTCATATATTCCACGCCGGGGAACCGCTACACTCCAGCAGATTAACAATCTTTTTGTTTCTCCTCTCGTTCGGAGAACAAAGCAGGTTGATTTTATGGCCGCCATGCAATCTTTCGAGAGCGCGTTGCAAGAAGCAGTATAATTTCCGACAGAACCATTCCTCTGGCGTGGAAAGAATTTTACAGACTATTCCGGCTTCAGCTAATCTGTCCACAAAGTTTTAAGTCCATGATCTTATTACTCTCGTTTCGAAAAATGACCGAAGATCAATTTCTGTTTTGGTTGTTCCGATTTTTAGAAAAACACTTCTATATAAAAGAATATTCGTACGTTCGTATAATTTTTCCTAAATAAACAGCGAGAATGGGATACTTTTAGATCATTTAAAAGTTATTCATTAATAATATTATTAATATTAATATTATTCATATATTAACAATTTTATTATTAATACTAAAACATTTCAAAATTTCATATATTTGATTAATCATTTAATTGATTAATCAATTAAATTAAACTTGCAAAGCAAAGTAATATGACATCGATTACTATTTCAACATTCTTATCTATTGCAAATCTTAATAGAATTAAGAAACTTTTATGAATGAGCATAGAAATTAGATTTTAAATAATTTTGTCACTCGCATACAGGTGACGTAGTCAAAGTGTTAATGATGCAATTAATATAATTTAATAGTTTCACTTAAGTTGGATACGTTAGAATTAACAGTTAATTTTTGTATAAATAATTTCGAAAATGAATATCTTATCGGTGTTTGGGTCAAAATAATTGGTACAAGTAGCTTTTTCAAGTGTCGGTAATTGGGACATCTGCATTATTTTTATTCTTCATTAATTTCACATCAAATTTATGCTTTCTACAAGTATTTATATATATATATATGCAACAGATGAACAAAAAATCATGCTTAATGTGTCGGTAATTGGGACCCTTACCCTACAGTGCACGTTACAGTGCATTCTTCTAGAGCACATTGAGCGTTACAAAATAATGTACATCCTCGTCCAAAAGTATTGGAACTATATTTATTTAGCATAAATTATAATATTAAAAATAAACAAACATGGAAAATAAAGAAGAAATAAAGAAGAAGTAAATTTAAGAATAAGTTAAAATAATTCAGGCAATTTCCTATCGAATTTTCTGCAAGCCTTCTGATACTTTTGTAGGGGGGTGTACGAAGCACCCGGACACCGAGCGACTGCGATCTCTTTAAAAATCGAACGAGAATCAACGTTCTTGGAGAAAAAGCGCTCGTTTACGATTTGGTCCAGCAATTAATAATTAGTTTATTGGGTTGTTGGCGGTGAAACGTGCTCGACGTGCGGAACGCTTTAATTGAAATTGGAGCAGAAGCGGCTCCGTGGTCAATATTCCATGAATATTTTGCACTTGCGAAAGAACTCCATGAATGCCACCTCCTCTGCCGGCATTATTAAATCGCCGGCGTCTACCGTAATGTATTGTGCGTTACGTATTGTCGGTGTATGAAAACAAGCGCGAACGGCGCCGCGCCGCGCCGGGATAAAGGGAACGCAACCATAATATGCTGACGATAATGAAAGTGTGTTGCCGGCAAGAACGGTCAAAAGTGCCCTAAATTCGGCTCGCCGCGATGTCGAAATACGATGAAGCTGCAAATAACTTGTGCCAGCAGAAACCACCGCCTGCCGAAATATGGCTTTGCAATCGTTATTTGCAACGTTGTTTGTTAAATACGGGCCTTGAAACGCGACGCGGGCGACCTTTACCGCGATTCCGTGCCAATTCCCGTGATTCCGTATTTAATTGTTGAGAAAATATTATTAGCAACGTTATAAGCAATTATTATTATTTTTATTATTTAAATTGGTTTCTTTCATGAATTCGGACGTATTTTGAACGAAGACTTTGTGGAAATTGTGGAAGCTTTCATTGGACGGATGTTTTTTTAAACATTGTTTATACCGGCCTTTATTGGCAAATTTTTGACAATGGATTCGTTGATAAATTTTGTCAGTATCTGATTTATTATACTTGTTTCTTATTTTTGGAATTGTAACTCAATTGTGATTATAAATGTTAATTGAAAATTCGATATTATTTCACTTTATATATAAGTACGATTGTAATATTCAATCTTACTAACTTGGGCACACTTACAATGAAAATCATATAAAAGACTATGACTTTTCTTTTTGGCTTCTTTAATATTATAACTTTTAACAGCAACTTTCATTGTAAGTTAATTGTGATTTAATATCATTGATATTTCAATCAATTAATTTCAATCAGAACTTTGATTTCAATTATCGATATTTATTAAAAATTTGCGGTAACCTCAATGTTATTATTACTGTAATTTTCAAGTTACTTTGGGCACGATTTCAATAAAAATTGTGTAGGAACTGTATTTGAATGATCTTAATTCTTTTCCTTCATTTGATGTTGCAACTTTTAATAGCACATTTAATTGTATCTCTTATAATTTACTACCATTATCTTCAGAACAAAAATTGTAATTTAATTATGATTTACAAAAAATACAAGTATCCAATACATTCGAATATACTGTAATTCGAATATACCGTGTCGAATATACTGAATATACTGTAATTATCAGACTGCAGACTTTTATGCATTTATGGCAAAAATGTGTCACACTGTTTTCGACTTATCAAAACTATTCCAAGAAACAATTTATTTTTACACAATGTAGATATTTCTTACAACCGTGTTGGAAAATTGATATTTTGCATAAAGATCCGCAGTTTAGTAATTACAATTATATGAAAACTCGATAAAAATTATAATAACTCCTTGACAAGATAATTTAAGAGGCTTGTCTTAAATAGAACACCCTGTATAACTAGCGTTGACATTTCCAAAATATCACCGTAAACATTAACATGTTCAACTTTCTGAACAAACCCTCCTCAGGCCGTCGTAAAGAAGCAAGCTAACAATAAGTAAATAAAACCGCAGCGTTCATTCGACAGAAAAGTGTACTTTGCAAGTGCAGGGACGTACTCCTTGGAAAAAAGATCACACTCCCCGACGTTTGAGCTTGACACACAATGTAAAATTACCTTGTTCAACTTTCTCCTATTTACTACAGAAACAGCGGCTCTCTCGAAATACCATCGTTCCGACTATTGTACATACAATTTCATTCTCAGCCTCAGTCTAAGTCTCAGTCTAAGTCTCAGTCTCATTCTTAGCCCCATTCTCAGACTCACTCCCATTCACAGTCTTACACTCAGTCTTAATCTGAGTCCCATTCTCGGTTTCAGACCCATTCTCAGACCCATTCTCAGACCTATTCTCAACCCTATTCTCAGCCTCATTTTCAGCCCCATTCTCAGTCCCATTTTCAGTCTCATTCTCAGATTCATTCTTATTCTTATTCTCGCCCTCATCCTCATTTCCCGAAGCCAGTCCCCGCCCGTGCTGCTCTACGTCGGAATTCGGCACGCTCAGCACTATTGCGTTCCGGAAAAAAGTGCGTGAGCGGTGTCGTCACACCGAAAAATCGGTTTAAAAGCCAGCCAAATCGTCCAAGCATTCAGTTCGCTACGATTGTTCAACCGATTCTACATCGATGAATTCGTTAACAGCATGTCTGTGCGGTTTGTTGGTAGCTGCGATGGCAGTGCAAGCAATGCCAGCTGGCAAACTGGAGACCAAGATGGCCGAATCCTCGGCGATCAGTCCCAAGGATTTCCATTTGGAGGATGCGGGTGCTGAGAAGGACAGGCTGAAGAAGCAGGCGTCCTTCTGCGTGGAGATCCGTCCAGGTGCTCAAAATGGACAGCAGGTGTCTCAGGATGGGTCGCAGATGAAAATGCAGGGCCTGAGCGTGGTGCAACAATCGCAGGTGGCGCCAAAGATGCAGAGTTACAGCTTCCAGCAGGCCCCGCAGCCTGTGCAGTCTCTGGGAGTCTTCCAGGCTCCTCAGGTAGCAATTGCGTCGTGCTTTCTAATTTACCATGCTTCTCTCGACGCATAAATTCACTATGATCTGCATGTATCTTGATTTTGTGTTATTTCTTGAGAATCGTGAGAGATTTAAAGTTTTCGACAAAAGTTGTTCGTTTTTCATAAGAGCTCTCATTTAGTAAATAATTCATCGATTGTTAATTTCGATCGATGAAAATGTACACGTAATTCCCCATTTTGTGTCATAAGTCTTTGTAATTATTTGTATAATTTAAAGGGAGAACTTATGCGTTCGAAGTTTTTTTTATCGCTTATGGTTACAGTAACACTTAATTTCTCGGTGATTCGAAGAATTTATTCGAAAAATTGATTCAAAGGATGTCTTCGAAACGTTATTCGAGAATTTATTCGAATCATTATTTGAATGTAACATAATTCGAATAAAACTTTACTCGAATCATTATTTGAAAGAAACTTTATTCGCGAATCATTATTTGAATAAAACTTTATTCAAATCATTATTTGAATTCGTTATTTGAATGAAGTTATATTTGAATAATTTATTCGAAAGATTAGTCGAATAAAATTTTATCCGTAAAATTTATTTTCAAACTGTACGAAAAAATATTCATAAAATTTATTCGAATTGTTCAAATGAAATTCTACTTGTATAATGTCCAACTCTGCTATTCCGCCATATCGGTGATTTCGTCGCCACTGTGAATTCTGTTGGCGTAGTACCGATCTCCAAACTTCAACGCTAATTGATAGTTCTTAAAAATTCGTACCGACGGAGCTTGTGTGTGTTATGAAATAGTTTTCCATCCTCAGGCATACGTGGTGCCCCAACAGGTGGTTCCCCAGCAGATGATGCACCAGCAGGTGGTCCCTTCGGTGCAGACTCTGCAGATCATCCAGCCATCTCAACCTTGCCCTCAGGAGTCGAAGGTGCAGATCGTAGAAAGGAGAGTCGAGGTCCCAGCACCGACTCCAGTCCCCGAAGTGGTCACTGTAAAGCCCCAGCCCCAGCCCGAGAGGATCGTGGAACCGCAGACTCAGGTGATCGAGACCATTAAGCTGGTCCCAGTGCCCCCAGTTTGCAAGGATAAACTGGTTGTCGTGCCCTCCAAGCCCATGGTGGTCGTTCCTGAGCCAACTATCGTCAAGGTGCCTCATTGCACTCATCAAAGCGAAGGGATGACCTGCAACTGCAATCAACAGGCGATAAGGGCTGCCGCCGTAGGACCTATTGATCACATGCATCACATGCACATGAGGGCTCATACTCATCCCATGCACCTTGGCAAGATGATGACTGACTTTCGTTTCCTCAAGGACCCAAAAGCTTAGAGGTAGGTGAGGAAATGTGTTAAATGAGCATTATTTAGGGACTTCGGAGTGTTAACCAACGCGGGGGTGCTATTGAAATATGAATTCAGGCAATTTTATGAATCTAGGGAATTTCGGTTTCATGAATCGGTGGCTATCTTTCGGGGATTCACAGTAAAACAGGTTAGGGAAGTTTTTGTTTATTTGTTAACCTGGTTTTACGAGATTCACAATGTTGAATTCTGGGGGAAATTCTGTTTTATAATTGCATCAATGCAGAACAGAATTATTTGGAACTTAATTCAAATGGACGGGTTGACTTTTTTAGATCCAAGTTCAGGAAATGTGTGGTTATGTTTGTCAGTTTCCGGCACTCTGCATCGAGATTCCTTCAAGTTAGATGCTTGAGTAAATTGATAGTTCGTAGGGTTGAGAAGGAAAAATTTTCAATTCTGAGTCTAGCAGTTTGGGGAATTCTTGTTTTATGAATTGGTGGCTATCCACAGGGATTCGCAAAGTGGCAAACTAGAGAATTATTGGATTATAAATTCATAACAGTGCAGGTTACTTACGATATTAAATTCTAGGGGATTTTTTACTATGTAGAGCAGAATTGTTTGGACCCATATTCAAATGAAAAGTTGATTTCCTTTTTAGCTTCAGGTGTAAAAAATGTGAGGTTATGTTTAACAGTTTCAGACATTATAATATTGGGATTCCTTCGTGACAGAAGCTTAAGTAAATTAATGGTTTTTCAGCTTGAGATTTTTCAGTTTTTCAGTCCAGGAAATTTTGTGTTTCATAAATTGCTGGCTTGTCTCTGGATATTCAGTGTGTGGCAAGCTATAGATTTGATTTATAAATAGAATGTTTGGGGACAGAGTGGTGGTCTAGTGAAAATGTTATTTTTATAAGTCCATCTATACAGTAAATATCTATTTTAATCTTTATTCAAACGAAAAGTTGATTTTTTAGCTCTGAATCTAGTAAATGTGAGGTTACGTTTGGATACTTTTGCAGCACGACGTATTTCTTACACTACAAAATTAAAATTTCTTCTCTTCTTCTATAAGATGTTTAATTAAACGCATGATTCATGGGGCTCGGGCAAAATCAAAAAATATTAAACGACCTTTCACGAATCCGTGGCAGTTTAAGGCTAGGGAATTATTGGTTTATGTGCTGGCAACAGCGCCTAGGGGATTCAAAATGTGGACTTTTAGCAATTCATGTGAAACAAAATAATTCAAAACTTTATTTCATTAATCCTGAGTGATTTTTATTGAAGTTTCTGGGATTATTAAATAATAATTATTAAGGATATTAAATAGACGGGGACATTAAAAGAGGGAATTAAATTAACATTGCAAAAATTCGTTATCCGATGCGAGAATAATAATTCCAACAATGTGTAGATTTATTTCAGCGAGCCTGGTGAAACTGCGAAATTTAATTTCGGCTCATTCTCTGTATCGCAGATGAGCAATACACGTTGGATTTTCTGATGACTCTACAGCGAACGCGATGACGATCGATCTGTAGGACTCTAAAAGTAGATTCCGATGTAATGCTTCTGTACGCTCTGCGAGATCAAATAAAATGAAAAATTTGATGATACAATCACGTTGTTCAGCCGGCTAATTAGCCAACAACTCCCTGTAATAAATTTCCTACGAGCTAATTTAATTCCCCATCGGAAGTTTCCTCACCAATATTTAAATCTTCGGTCCCTCTATTTATTTTAAATTACGCTTTTCGGTTCGGCGGCTTTTCACGTGAAATAATTACACGCCGTTTTAAATTACCAAACGCCGTTTAATTTATCTCGTTACGTTCATACTTGCTACAATTACGTCATTGATTAAACAACGAACAGCCGTACTTTTAATAATGACTCGAACATTTGATACGATTTTAACACACTCCCCGGCCATTAATTCTTTTCAGTTTCTATTCTCATCGTTGTTTAAATAATTTATTAAATGGAAGGTATCGCTATTACGAAATATTTAAACAATTTCGCAAAATTAAGCTAAAAAAGGTAGTAGGCTCCTATATATTTTGTGACTTTTATATAAATTAATTTCGAGCGATGAATAAGCATATAATTTTATAAATTTGGCATACTTTGGGCAGACTTGGCATACTTTTACACTGTCCGACACGATTTTTGGGTTCCTATAGCCACTATGAAACTCTTGTAGAGCTTCACTCCCTGAACAAGAATCCGTAAACCGAATTACTCCATCACCCTCAGTTTTTTAAATAAACGAACTTTTGTAAAAACTCAAAATTTTCGACAAAAATGAGGTATTGCAAGAAAAGTAAAAACGTTAGAAAGTGCTAATTGGTGTTGAAAGATAGAGGAGTTACCAACTCCAAATACTCTGGTGTGATTTTTTGTGTGAAATATAACACAGTTTGGTGATTATTATCCACAGAAATATGTAAAAAAAACAGAACATTGAAGTACTAAACAAAATTCAAATATTATTTACGAAAAGTGGATGCCCCATTGGATTTCTCCATCGGTGTTGATTACGCGTAGCTTCGGCCCTGTCAGACAGAGAGAAGCGAGCAGCGAAGCTCATGGCGGCAAAACGTCGTGTACATGTTGCCGTCGAACATTTTCTCGATCTACTCGAAATGTATATCGTTCCGACGCTTTTACCGGGCCGTTTCTTCTTCAGAAATGTCTACAGAATCCGATCCTGGGTAGAGTTTTCGTGCCGAACAAAAAACTTTTCGTAAAAATACAAAAATATTGCGCAGAAACTGCTCACGTCGACACTTTTTTAAATTTTCACATTAATTTATTGTTATTTAGGACCAAAAACAATTAATAAATTGCATGCCATTATATTCGGGAAACTCTCCTCTATCTTTTAACACTAATTAGAACTTTCTAACGTTTTTACTTTTCATGCAATACCTCATTTTCGTCGAAAATTTTGGGTTCTTACAAAAGTTCGTTTATTTAAAAAACTGAGGGTGATGGAGCAATTCGGTTTTCGGATTCTTGTTCAGGGAGTGTCACAATCTTGTCGGACAGTGTAATTAGTGATATATAAATTGTGACATTTAATATCGTTTTTTAAAATCGTTTTACACTCTAAATTACATACACATAGCTTTACTATTAATATTATGGCATCGACATAAAAATATACGTCATTAAACGTGCAGCAACGCTTTTACGCTTTGAAAGATCTTCGAGAAACAGGTCTGTCAATTAAAAATATTGGAAAAAATTATGGCATTGGCATTAGAACAATTCAACGCATTCACATGATGCTACAAAAATGAATGCGCTTGGAAACAAAAATAAACGCGAACTTCAGCGAAGAAAAATAGTAAAGCTACATTATTACGATATACTAAATAAAAAATTATTATCATGGTTCGTACAAAGAGGGATACTAGGAGACCGTATAACCGATGCTCTTATATTAGACAAGGTGGCGGAATTAAGAGAAAATTTTCCGTCATATTCGGGATTTAAAGCGAGTCATGGGTGGTTAACAAGATTAAGAGACAACATGGCATACGCTTATCAAACATAGACAGGGAGAAAGCTAGTGTTGATCAGGATGCATCAAATGCTTTTATAATCGATTTTGAAAAGATGGTAGAGGAAGAAAATATAAGTTTGGAAAATGTTTACAATATGGACGAAGGTGGACTTGTATGGAAAGCACTTCCAACAAGAATACTGGCTAGAGAAGAACGTTCCCGGCGAGATCGAACAGTGAACTGTTAGATCTACGGAGGTCGTAAGTCTCCGATTAAATCGTGTATGACACCGAGTCTGCGCGATTTCCTATGACTCTTTCGAGTGATACGGATGGTAAGTTGATAAAGAATGGTTTTAACATTGGCTGATATCAATAACACTATATTTTAACATAACATAACAATTTTTAACGCTAGGGTGACTAACTGTACTTGGCTTAGAATGAATTGAGTTGATGGTGAGACTATCGACGGAGTCTTAACCGAATTTTTTACGCGTTGATGTCTGGTTAGTATCTATCCGTTCGTTGTCTGTTTTGTTTTTTAAGAAGATTCGTTAGGGGCGTGAAGTTTTCAATGAGACACTCGGATTCAATGTTTTTTCAAGTTTTCCGGATCTAGAAAGAGAGGCAGTCGTTTTGATATATTTATATTATATATTTATATATTTATCACCAAATACAGTATCTGATCTGGAACCAATGGATCAAGGGATCATAGGAAAAACAAAAAGGTGACCGCCCCGAAGTAACAGTCACTTGCAGGTATGAATCGTACCTGCGAGTGAATCTTACGAAGAATCCGCGCGTCTCGAAGGTTGACCGTGGCGCAGGTAATAAGACTGGGGAAAAAGTGGGTAATTGAGTAATTGGTGTTGTGCAGAAGGTAAGGGGAATACGTGACGGTGAGAGAATTTTGGCGACCAGATGTAGGCAGCGTTGAAGGAAATATTACAGGCAGGAAATAACGGCTTTTCGGTATAATTAGATACTATTATTACGGTCGCTTATTTGTTTGTGGAAAGACGCTTGCAGTACAGATGGAGTCGTTTGGTAATTTTCGGAATCTATTGTATGGTAGGGACGGTGTTGGGTCGAGCGTTCGAGCCGCGTATGCTTTATTACTATAGATAGCTTCTAAATACTTTTAACGCGGAACAACAAGTCTTAATGGACATGAGGCGAAAAAAGATAGAATTACAATTGGCTTATGTGCAAATGCGTTAGGCACACATAAGATTATGCCTATTGTAATTTATAAATATAAAAACCTAAGAGCTTTGAAACATGTACTTTAATTACCTTACAGGCAGGAAATAACGGCTTTTCGGATAATTAGATACTATTGTTAATTTTACTATTGGTAATTTTCGGAATCTATTGTATGCTTATGTCCCGACGGTGTTGGGTCGATCGGTCGAGTCGCGTATGCTTTATTAATATAGATAGCTTCTGTAATACTTTTAACGCGGAACAATTGTAGTTTCTAAGTTGATGATTTTTTCGAGCCGTCTTCTTTCCGGCAATAAAGTCATTTCTGCATTTTCGAGTAATGCACGCCTCATAGGCAGCATTTTTTATAATAGGGTCATTAGCACGCACCGCTTCGGTCGCCCGTCCAGGCTTTCTTGCTACCTGCGGCACTGCGTGCTACGTCACTTTTACATCCCCTTTCATCGCGTCACTCGTCAATCAATTTCTATTCTTCGTTTCTTGTGTCATTGTGTCATTCAACAAAAAGTCTTAGTGGACATGGGGCGAAGAAAGATAGAATTACAATTGGCGTATGTGCAAATGCGTTAGGCACACATAGCATTATGCCTATTGTAATTTATAAATATAAAAAGCTAAGAGCTTTGAAACATGTACTTTCATTACCTGTAATTTTTAAATCGCAGTCAAATGCACGGATGAGTAGAACCATCCGTAAACCATCAGTAAAACAATATCAGGAGGAAAAACAAATATCGGAGAAAGTAAAATGATGTTAAATGATTGCGAAGCCTACAAAATTTCGCTACAAGAAGAGGAAGATTTTAAAATTATATATTTACCATCTAATACAGCATTTGTCCTGGAACCAATGGATCAAGGGATCATAGGAAAAATAAAAAGAATTTTCCGGCACAAGCTTTTGCGACTTGTTTTAACATATGATCAAGGAATAAATGAATTTTATGACGATTACACATTAAAAACCTGTATTGACATTTTATCGGATTCGTGGTTCAAAGTTACAACAAAGAACATAAAAAATGCATGGAATAAACTGCTACATAATAATAATCCTGCTGGCCCTTCAATTCAATCACACATGGGAGAGTTTGAACCTGATTGGCCAGAGATAATGAGTGCAATTACAGGAGAGCAATGCACCCTGATACATGCCACACAATTTTTATTAGACTGTGAGGAGGAAGAAAGAAGGAACGAAAACGAAAAAACAGAACTGCAAAATGAACCAAACAACCACAATAAATTACATGCGGCCCTTAAGTTATTGACATCTTACAGTAAAAGAGAACCACCTTACATACAACACCTTATGGAGGCATTAAAATTATATCTTTTGAGCAAGGATAAATTAAATAAGTAAGTACATACGTATTCATATACAATGGTAAAAATTTGCAGCCAATTTGAATATGAATTATTTACAAATTAATGTTTTTTTTTTACATTATTTGTTATTAGAAAATAGAGGAAAAACACCACCTTGTTATAACGACGTATTTTATTTATTACGTAATTTACTAAAATAAAATGAATTACAGATTAAGTATCAAGTAAATAAATGTTGTTCAGTCTCATTGCAAGGCTGGAAATCTGTTTCGGTTTCCTTCCGTATTCAGGAAGAAGATCCGAAAGAACGAAATTATTTTATTGTGAAAAGGTGAAAGTTTTAGTATTTTAGGTGTACCCGGTGACTACGCGACGCATCCCGATTGCCATAGCCAGGGTGGTACCAGCGATCGCGAACTCTCTGACCACCCTTCGTACCTGCGAAAACTGTGACAGCAGCGCACCAATTTGCATCTGATCGATTGTACCAAACCATCGGAAAATAGCATTTAAAGCGACAAATTTGAATTTTTTGGGAGAATCAAATAAACATCATTGCCTAAACTTTTCACCATCGCACACCACGTGCATCTTGGCAGCGCATTACGCGCAACGTCTATCGTCTTTGATTCTATTGGCAACAGAAATATCTGTCCAAACTATATCACGTTTGGTCTCATTTGAATCAGAAATCCATCAGCAATATGTTAAAAAAAAATCAGTATTAAAATGTTAAAATTAAAAAAAATCTATGTCATTGTATTATGAGCTGTCTTCCGGGAATTCGAGTCAAAGGAGCCGGGGCGCGTGCCGCAGCACACGTGTTCACCGACTCGCATAGCGAGAAAATCGATAAATTACAGGGTCGCGCAATATCTCGGTGTCAGAAGTGGCATACTTAAGTCGCGCCAGGAAGAGAGACACTACTATACATGTATATACGGTCTAAGGACGTAACGCCCACGCGACACAATCTCTCAATAAGAGCGCGGTCCCTAGATCGAGATGTTCGATCTCAATCCATAAAACCGCGGTGTCACCAGTCTGGCTCATAACGCGTCACGGCTGTCTGGCCTCGGAAAGCGAGGGAGAGGCTCTTCGGAATCGAGCAGATAGCACCGTAGGACCGCTGTCAGCCGGCAAAGACCGAGCACCCGGCGATCTATCATCCGCGATCCTCTCCCGGGAACGATTGTTAAAGAGTTTCGAATGACGGCCGGCCATTTGCGATCGATGGCCCATCCACGCGCGAGCGCGATATCGGTTTTTCCACCTAGAATTAGTATCTGGCTACGTTCAACCCCCCGTTTGACTCGGCAGCCGTTCCTCCCCCCCTCTCCATAAGAGACGAGAAGAATCCCGGGGGTTATAGGAAGAGGATTCTCGAGGTTCTAATCTCCTGATGGTCGATCAGCTTAGCTTTTTACGGGGGCCGTATGAAAAATCTATCAGGGTTAAAGCGTCGCTGAATCATTGATCGCTTATGCACACCGGCGCGGCTTTATCGGATGGATTCTCCTGTGAGGAACCGTTTCCGAGCGGCGCGCCGATTTGAAAAATTCAGCCGCGTACCGGGCACTAATAGAGGACTTTTTGCAAGTTGACGAGCCATCCGAACCGGGTGCGCCCGTTAATTATTTTATGACGCGACGTCCACGGGATTCGCGGCGATGCTGGGGGAGGACTTAGGCTGTCTTCCCACTTGGAACCGTTTTATAGCCAATTTCAATCGACCGATTTCAATGAAATTTTCAGCGTGTACAGGGTGTTCCACGTAACCTTTGCCACGATTTTTTCCAGCATCTCCGGCGGTCTAACAAATAAACGTTTCGAACAAATGTTACTCGGTTTTTAGCCGGCTACGGATTGCGATATAAAAAGCTTCGGAAAGAAATATTTTACGTAAAGAAATCAAGGTCACTTTCATTTTTTTTTAAGTTGCACAAGACGAATTCGATGACCTGTTATACCACGACCTTCGGATGACCTTGACGTAACACAGTTTTCAATGACAACATATCACTTCGTTGATCGCATTTTTTGTGCGTCAAGGTTGTCCGTAGGACATGATGTAACATATCGTTGGATTCGTCTTGGCACAAGCTACAATGATATGAAGTAAAAGATATAAGATGCAATTTAAGAAAATGAAGGTGACCTTAATTTTTTGGAATAAAACACTTATTTCTGAAACTTTTTATACCGCATTATTCCGACTATTTTTTATTCAAATTAACATTAGATTTACGGAACCCGTTAAAATGGCGTGTCACCAATTTTTTAATTTACGATTACGGCAAATGTTACAATAACACTTGTTGAGAATCAGAATAAACGTCTTATTGTTACTTTTATAAACTCATTTAAAACAGCTGTTTTTTGTCTAAAAATCTAGTATTAAATAAATATTCCAAAATGTATAATCTTATCTACAAACATCAATTCATCGAACAGTAGTATAAATATTCAACAATAACATTTTTAATCGTCGTAAAATCGATGATAATATTATACCCTCTGAAAAGCGTTCCGTAATAGGTACAGTAAATTCTCCTTAATTGATGCTCAGCTTAGAAACAAAAATGGACAATTTGGGAAGAAGAGATACAATTATTCGAGCTTTGCGGCTCGTTTTTATAGTTAACGATCGTCACCAGCTATAAAAGCGAGCCGCAAGGACACGAAAGCATTCTTTTTGGAAGAAAATTGCTGCTATATTTTTAGACATAATCATTTCAAATTTATATTTATTTATATGTAAAATAAAATTTGTATTCTAAAGATTTCTATGGAATTTTCAATGAAATAATCATCAATTATTAATGAATTGAAAATGAAATAAAAATTGAGACCATCTTCAACGAAAAATTTTAATTCTGACCAACGATGCCCTAAAATATTGGTAGCGGTACGGTAAATTTTGTTGGCGCCTCGGAGTCGCCATTCGAGTGCAAAGGGTTAGTTTTTATAATCAATCGTACGTCAGCGGTGTCTGGCATTCTTCGAGCGTCATTTAAAAATGTTTATTGCTCCATGATATAGTAAAAAAATATACGGTTACGATCGCGAGAGTCTACAGAATCGTTCTACGAAAAATTCGTGCCTCTAGCGTCACAAGTTACACCGGGAAAAATTCTCAAACGCGATAATTTGACTGCTGAAAAAGAAACTCATCTCCCAGCAATTCGAGTTTCAAACTGAAATCTTCGAAGAACCGACAACGAGATCGAGAAAAGATCGTCTCGCGACGTGTAAATGAAATCGGAATCTACGAGATAAAATTCATCGTCGGTTATCATCACGGCCGGAAGCGTGACCGCGGCCTAATAAGTGTCCTCGAGCGGGTGGTTTCGCTCACCTCTTGGAGCTCTGCGCGCCCATCGCGGCGATCACGGCCGATTGGCGGGAAATTCGAACGGGGTTCCAGCGCGTCCGCGGTGCGGCAACAGCAATCAACCGAATAATTTAAGGGTCCATCGAGATAACGGTAGGTTACGACGCGGGTCGCGTCTGTATTTCCGGCATCGATGCGAACCTATTCGCTTAACGACGAGATTTCCCACGATGCGCAGCACGCACGCGTGCACAAATCGAGAGGACCGTTCGATACAGTCTTTTGTCCCACTGTCGCTGTTAAAATAACGTGATTCCGCGAAAGACACCGGGACAGGAGCGTAATAGAAACACTGATACCGAACCGGCCGCGGCCGGCCGATCGTCACCGATTTTACGATTTCCCGCTAGCTCCCATGGACCCCCGTGGACCCCCATGAAACCAATATGGCCGCCGGGAAATAATGGGACAGTAGGGCAGCTCTCTCGCGATACCCTGTGCGCATTTTATGCGAAATCAACTTTAAATTCATCGCGCCCCGCCAGCCGAGAATCATTCTCCCCGACGTGAAACAATTCGCTCGATTCCATTCGAAACGAGATTAGTTTTTTGGTTGATGCGCGCACCGGGACGAACATGAATTCTTCTGGAAATTTGGCGGTACGTCATGCGGCCAGAATATGCCGTGAAATATGATCGCCACGTATCTTTCTTTTAGAAAATTTTAACGTTTTCGTAGAATTTTTAGTCCGTTCTTCGATTTCCCAGGTTTTATTCGTCGATTGTTGTTTATGTATTTAATGTTGTTTTTATGTTGTATGGTTTTTAGTACGGTTTTTTGATGCAGCAATGGCTCGACGAGCATCACGGGTGATCAATTTTATAATTGTATGAAGTGATTGTTTAAACAATATTTTATCTGGAGCGAGCGTATTTTTACGTTTGCAAGAAAATATTAATATTTCTTGTCCACGACAACATTGAGCTTAATACTAATTTTTAAGCAATTTTTAAGAATTTTTTGGAAAAAAACACGAGACTCTGACCTTTTTTTATAGAAAAATTTTTCGAGTTGGAGTAACTTACTAAAAATTGTTCCGGGTATTCAATTTTATAATCATTAATATCTGATGTTTGTTTAAACTGTTTAATTCTAGGAAAATACGTAGCAAAATATATTTAATGATAATAACAACCTTGAGGGAAACACTAATTTTTTAAAGATTTTCGAAACAACATGAGAAGTTGACGATTTTTTAAATTAGCAACTAAAGCATTCGAATAATTTTCTTTAATTAAATGATTTAATTTTCAATAATAATAATAATTATATAACTATAAACAATTTTCGTTAATTTAATTCAATAATTTTGTTAAATACATTTTAATTTTGTCCAATAAGTGTAAATAAATTATTAAAAAAATGGCATTTTAGAAATCGTTTTCGGTAAAATTATTATATTATTATATTTCATTTTATTATAAATTCCATTTTATTATTATAATTAACTTAACGTCCGACTTTGTTTCACGGACCCGTCAAAGGGGAAATTTAGAAAATTTTTAAGATTTTGTGAAATATGTTCGTAGTCGCTAGAAGCTACAACGTAGTCACATTTAAACTAAATCCGAAACAGTACTTCAAACGGTGTCCGTTTTCGCGTGAGTAGACCCGAATTTATGGCTGCGTCTGATCGTTACATCGAAAGTATCTGCGGATGCCAAGGATTAACCGTAGCAGATAATAAATCAGAAAAGCGTTTTGTCTCGTAGGAAGCAGAAAGAAATGAGGGACTCGACGAAAACTCGCCACCGACTCGACTTTTGGCAAACGACTGCGGGCGATATATATATATTGTTACGAATTACAACACTTCTCCCGCGTCGCGGCATTTTATTTACAATAGAGAACACGAACTATAATACAACTGAATTAGAATATGTTAGAGATCTTTGAATTAGATGGTGTTGATCGCTCGACGGTCCGATCCCGACTCTCCGATTGTCCGTTGATAAAACACCTCCGTGGCAACCCCTCACTTCTATTTTTCTTTAAGGAGTTGCTCACAACAGGGCAGTTTCACATTACAGCGACTTGATTTGGACAAGTCGCCGTAACAATATATATATATATATAATACTGTAAAATACTAAAATGTATAAGGGAGAGTAACGTTTTCACGAAAATACTGCTTCCCACGGATAGATCGATATTGTCTACAATTCATCATCGGGAGGACAAGCGCAATACAAATTGAATCATTCGGAAATCTGAATCGTTTCTCAATGGTTTATTTTGAAAATAGTGTCTTTTTTATTTTAAAAAATTTAATTTATTATTTATATAATATTAATAATTATAATTATACAATTATTATTTAGATAACGATAAGTTATGTACATGCTAAAAATTTCACTGAAATCTGTTGACCTTCGTACGAGCTGTAAATAATTAATGATCGCAAAAATCGCAGTTTTGTTCCGACTTTTTACACTTTTGATCAATAAGTGTGAGAAATTTGCAATTTTTACAATCTTTTAACGCTTGTAACTTACCATTGCGTTAAACGATTTCAATGAAATTTTCAGCATGCGTATAACTTACCGAGATCTACAAGACGCATTTTTTACATTTTCGTTAGATTTCATAATATAAACATCCTTTTTTATTTTTAAATAATTAACTTTCATATTTCAAAAGAAGTATTCGAAATTTATAGATTTTATCATTATTAATAAATATAATTAACTAATGATATATATTGAAATTATTTATAAATATTTGATTAAACATTCATTAGTTAAATATCTGGATGTTCGAAAAATCGGCAAAATCGGCAAAATTAGCCTAAAAGTGATAAAAAATAGCTTCCTCAGATAAGAAAGTTAAACAACGGGAGACTTTTACTTTCTTTTGTCATTCCAAGTATGTAATAGCAAAATTGTAACATTGTCTATTATACAGGTCCCTCTATCATCTAAAAAAAATTCAAATCGTCGACTCTAATTTTAAAAAAGTTAAATTGCGCCTTGAAAAGTGTTTGAATATCAGTGGGAGTCACTGTATACATATAGCTGATGGCCGGTCTCGGCGACCGAGGGTTGTTTTCGCGAGACATTTTCACGCCCGGCATCTTTTTCGCCGGCATTGTTCATCCTTGACGAATACGAGGTTCTCTGTTCTTCAGCAAGGATGAAATGAACAGCCCTCCGAAGCTTTGGCGGATTAATGCGTACTGGTGCCCGAGACGCGATACAAAATTGAGATCCCTAATACGCTATGACACGCTATGACAAAGAGCGATTATTAAAAAAAGTTTTATTTGAAAATAAACACTTTATATTTATGGCATTGAGAAATTAATTTCAATAACAGCTTTTCTGGACTTTTGCTAGTGCACAGTCGAATGCATGTAGATTTCAGCTAGCGACTTGCGTTCATTTGTCGCATATGCATTGCATTTATATCATTTTACTACATGAAATAATATCACGTCGTTCGTTTCAACAGACAGCTGTTATATTATGTACAAAAAAGAATAAAATACTACTAATTAATCAATATGTAATTTAATCAAAATAATACATGTTTGCTGGCTTTAAATGGACTTACATCATTTTCATAATTAGTCAATTGTAATAATCATTTAATTTCAGTTATGAAATTTTAAATATCATTTGAAATATATTTTCTATTAATCCATATAATTTTGTTTATTAATAATAACAATAAATAAAATAGGAGTCTCGTTTCTTATTTTGATCGACAAATATATTTATATATTGTTAAACTTAAAATAAGATATTGTTATTATTTATTTACCGTAAATAACCAGACCCTGTTTAGTCCCGGTAGGTTCTGCTTTCCCTTGCAAATCATAATTTTCATCAAGGCTCGGTGCGAACCTGTTTACAATGGTTACTTCAATTGACTCATTTGCACTGGCTCGGCCTAATCCGCCGCTTCTCTTTTTTTTTTAATTTTACCGACCGAGCCAATCCTTGCAAAATCCGTATGACACGACCGGTCATCGCAGGTACATGCGCTTACCTGATAGCCGGCCGCGGCGGCTAATGGTTTTCCACGGGAGACGTTTTCATACCCGGCGCATCTTTTCCGGTAGAATCCTTTTGTCATTGTTCGTCCTTGCTGATTAGGACGTTCTGTCCTTTAGCAAGGACAGTATAAATAGCCTGCCGAAGTCAACGGAAACATTCATTCTGCGATCAGTGCAGCAACAATCAGCAATCAGCAGTGATCAGTGCGAAGACTTTGGCGAATTTTCTCAGTTAATTTTCCCAGTGAAGTATAGTGAGAATTTCTTAGTAAACTAAAATGGAATGGTACGTACATTTTTGCTATATTTTTCCGCGAACATTTTTCAATCACTTGTTTGACTGATGTTTTCCGTGTTTCGGATATAAGAAAGAACAATTTATTTTTATGAATTTAAATATTTATAAATAAAATATATTTTTCATCGAGACACGAATCAACCTCTAGTTTGGCCGGATACAGAGAATTCTCCCTAATTGACGCTCCAATCGTGCACGAACATGGACAAGTCTTGAAGAGGAGATACGATTATTCAAATTTGTAAATTGAAATCTTGAAAATTAGAAAATTTAAATACTAGATAATTTAAAAAATGTACATTTAGAAATCGGAGAACTTAAAAATCGCGAATTTGTAAATCAAAGAATTTAGAAATTGAAATCTTAAAAATTAGATCATATAGAAATCAGCTGACTTCGAAATTGTAAATTCATAAATCAGAGAATTTAAAAACCGTCAATTTGAAAATTGGTCGATTCAGAAATTGGAATCTTAAAAATCAGAAACTACAGAAACCAGATAATTTCGATATTATGAATTTAGAAGTATGCGTATTGAAACATCGTGTCATTCGAAACGGATGGATCGAGAAATTGCACGATTCTCGGAACGGAAAAATGTGTTTAATCCTGGCGTATAAATATTTCCAATTTATCGCTTATAAAAACGAGTCGTCTACAAAGTTGTCGATTCACCGATAACTATAAAAATGTCCATTTCTGTGCGTAATCCGAGCGTCAGTTAGGGAGACATTACTGTATCTCCAAACGTTTCTGCAAACTTGATTCGATTAAAGCTTCCGTCGTTTAATATACCGTTTAATATTACTATACCACACGCCATCAGAAGTTGCAAAATACGTGCATACTAATTAATTGTTTCTTTTCGTACAATTCCAGAACTAAAACTGAATCCTGCATTCAGTGGGGCTCCATAAATGGTGGAGAAATCGAGTTCAAGTCTCTGACGGAGAATACTTTGGTGGGAGCATTAGAAGTAATAAGGAAGTGCTTTTTCACCAACGAGAGCATCTGCAAGATCTGATATCGGCGCCTTGTAGCGTCAAAGCGCTCGAGGAGGTGTGTTTGGCAGTTACTAGAGACGGTGTCAGCATTGTCGCAATCGAAGTCAAGACTCAGAAAGTTGTTGGTGTCGTTCTCAATAAAATTAAGACGATCAAAAGAGATGAAATTGACCCGTGGTGGTTGTGGGGGCAACCACCGTATGATCGACTTCCTCCCATCATCAGGCATCCACCTGAAATGACTTGGCTTGAGAGATTCAGAGAAGATTGTGAACATCACGCGGCCAGGGCCTACCTAGATTTGATGATTGCTATAAACAGCCAAATAAATTTATTCGAATATTATGATGTTGATTGTATTATGGAGTGTATGTTCCTGGCTACGCTGCCGGAGATGCAGCAGCAAAATATTTTCGAGAGCTTAGTGTGCTTGTCCGTGAATGTTGCCAATGCACTGGGTAGTGGAGAAGATGTGAAAGTACCATTATCCGATACTGGAGGTAATAGTATAATCCGTCATTACCTGGGCGTACCGAAGTTAGTGACTGCCGTCATGACTTGCAATTACGCGCAGATCATCGCGAGGAGGTGCCGCTTTAAGGTCTTTAAAAGGATCAATTACAGGTACTTTGGCTGGGATAACGTACCGTTCCGCGAGAGAATCGGGGAGGAGCATCGTGACTTCACTGTAGTAGTCAAGAAAATAAAGAACTTATACGATTCTTAAAGAAGATATCGCGAAAATCAAATCAAGAAAATTATATTTTATTTAGTATTTACTTGTGTTTAGCACGATTACGATAATATAAGTTTGACCGAAATTGTCAATTATTATCCTCGAAATTATCTTTGAAATTATTAATTTTGAAATTATCATCTTCGAAATTGTTATCTTCGACATTGTTATCATCTTCGAAATTATTATCTTCGAAGTGATCCTAGAAATAATTATCTTTGAAATTATTATCCTTGAAATTATTATGCTTGAAATTATTATCCTTGAAATTATTATCTTTAGAATTATCATCGAAATGATTAAAATAACACCAATTGGCCAAAATATATTCGCTATGCATTGGTATTGGAATCTCGTCGATTTATCAATCGACTTATCAATGAAAAGTGTAGAAATAAAACAATGAAATTTATACTTTTGTGCCAGGTTTCTCGTCGTTTAAGCCACTTTATGAAGGTACGGAGATCAGGCACTCGCGCATTTGCATTGTTGCGGCGCAATGCCGACGTAAAATAAATAAAGCAAATCGCCGAGAATTCCGGAATTCATAAAGTTCGCACGGAATCGCAGTTATTCTTTTCTGATTATTATTCATGGTCGTGATGAATAAGTCGCGTCCGTTCCTTCGAGACCAACATCTTTTTCTGTGAAATAGCGGAACGATGCCATCGTAGAAACAAATTGGAAATATTTATACGCCGGGATTAAACACATTCATCCTTTGCGAGAAACTTGCAATTTCTCGATCATTCACAATTTCGAAATTATCTGGTTTCTGTAGTTTCTGATTTTTAAGATTCCAATTTCTGAATTGTCCGATTTATAAATTCACGATTTTTAAGTCTTCTGATATCTAAATTAACAACTTTGAAATCATTTGGTTTCTAAATTTCCTGATTTTTAAGATTTCAATTTATAAATTCTTCGATTTTTATGTTATTTGATTTTTAAGATTTCAATTTATAAATTCTTTGATTTTTAAATTCACGATTTTTATGTCATTTGATTTCTAAATTTAGAATTTTGAAGTCATCTGATTCCTAAATGTTTTAATTTCTAAGATTCCGATTTCTAAATTCTTCGATTTTCGAATTTTTAATTTTTAATTTTTCAGATTATGGTACCTAAATTTTTCGATTTTTGAAATGCGGTATCTTGATTGTTATTTCGGAACAGTTTGTATTCCAATCGGCGATCTATGGATTATTGTAGAGTGGTTTAAACGACGCCGTTATTAACATTGTCCGGAGGTTTGTCGTTTTCACGTTCGAACTAGCCAGCGGTTAATCGAACCTTGGTAATGTCCCGCGTATATGCGGAATTAGAAACGTATAATTCCGATCCAATTCGCCTGCCACGTTGAATTTCATTTACACCGGCGCGACGGCGATTTTGGTGCGTCCGATGTGATTAACAGTAACAATTCGGTTGACTGCAGTTTGTTTAGACGATATGGATTCAATGGATTCAATCCGCGAAGCCGCTCCAAAGGGAAACCGAACGGTTCGCACGATTAGCACTTTTCTTTTCGTTATTAGCTATTGTTATTATCTACCGTTATTATCCATAGCTTGGTTGTGTTAAATACAAATTGTCTACGTCGATCGCGACATGCAATAAAATACTCTATAATATGACCGAATTTGGCTTCCCATGATTCCACCATTTTGCATTTGAATAATGATGTTTCGTCATAAATTTATAAAATTCTATTGCCATTATTAACAATTGATCTTACTTTTCGTAGATTATTATTAAAAGAACAGGATTTGGAACGAATTTATCGCCTAAAAAATATTCTATGACGAAACCTAACCCAAAATCGACAATTACTGTTTAGCAACGTACGCTTTCAAAACATGCAAATATCATAATTATACAAAGTTCTCGCTATTAATAATTGTGGCATGTTAACAATTGTTGTTGTGATAAAATTGTTCGTAATTCATTGTAAATATATTGTCAACAATTGTTGCTGTAATAAAATTGTTCATAATTCATTGTAAATATAATGTTAATCATTTATATCATTTGTCGTAGACAAATGTATACAAATCCCGGATGACTCTCGGACGCGTTATCTTCCCATAGTTTCAGTTTTCTCATCTTATTGAATTTTCTTTCGCTGAATTCGCTATTCAATCGCGAATCGTTATGGAAGTTTGTTCGTTTGCAACATCCATCGCGAGCACGCCATTCTTGCAAAACGTAAGAACGTATGACGGATTATCGGTGCGAAAAAGACAGGTTCGCAGCTTTGGAAATTGGTCGGTCCCGTTTATTAAGCCGGAGGAACTCTCGAACGCTGGATTTTATTATCTGAGGGAGGATGATTTCGTGGAATGCTTCGCGTGTGGCATAGAATTCTATCGGTGGAAAGCCGGGGACAAACCCATGTTGGAACATCGTTTTTAGTCCAGGAATTGTCCGTATGTCCTCGGCGATGGTTGCGGCAACGTTCCTGTCGGCGTCGATCCCCGAACGATTTCGATACCACCAGATACCACCAAGAAGCGTGGACGAGTGTGGCATCTTCTACCATACGATGGAGGAGAAGAGAGAGGCGTGTGCAAAAATTGTGAGTTTGAAATTAATGAAATTGAAAATTAATGAAATAGAAATTTATTTTAAAACGTTTGATTATAATATATGTTTAGCGCGCAATGACTGTTTTGTCCACCAACGACGACAACGAGGGTGGTGGTGCCAACGGTGAATGAAAAATGAATGTAATACAAAGTTTAAAGTATTTTGAATTTGTAAATTTGTTGTGTAAAAACAGACATTCACATCAATCGAATAAATCCTAAGAAAAAAGTATTGCATAGTATTGCATAGATATAATAACCTAGCCAAATTTAATCATACAGTATTAGTGCAGTTCTATAGGGAGAATGCAGGATGTTAGCAGTGTTAGTTATTTCTTTTTGCTACTAGGTTTGGCGGTTGTTCGGAATAAAGGATGAGAAAGAGAGAGAAATTTTAAGATAGTAAATATATATTTTCGATACATGTTAGTTTTACAATACAATTTTCATAATTATATAATTTTTCTGACAATGTTCGTCAACGGGTTGTATTCGACGATGCAGTCATGTATCATCAGGCAGTATGCGGTCGTCGAAGGCAGGACATCCTTCGGACATTTGAATTCGATTCGCACGTCGAAGGTTGCATTTTTGAGCGCTTCGTTTTGTCGCGAGCAATCGATGACGACGAACAGTCCGTACATTAGAAAGTCGATTGTATTCAGTAACACCTCGCCGTTTCCATAATAGGATTCTTGAAATTTCGTGTACATGTCGTAGAGCAACGCGAATTTATCCTTTTCGAACTCGATGTTTAAATCGTCGTAGGGATACAATTCCGAGTTCAAGTAAAGTCGAATATTGGATAAGAAGCACGAATCGAATTGGGAATCGTTTTTCTTTAAATCGTTTTTCCTTTTGGTTTGTAACGCGAATATCACGTATCGCGGTTTTTCCATTTGCGGAGCCGTTGTTTGCAGCATCGGATATTCGTACAGTTCCCACGAACGGAAACTCATGCTGATCGATCTTTCGCTCTCAAGAATACGCAGCATCGACAACTTGTGTATTTCTTCCAAAGCGACGTGCGGCATTCTCCATTAAATTTTATGCAAATCCAGGACAGGTTTCGCATTGTCGGAACAGCTTCGTAACGCGTTAGCGTCGTTGCGCGCGCGAATCAAAATCAATTCGTGCCGAGCATTTATTACAACGCGTTTGTAATCTTCGCAGGTGCCTAGCAATGTGTTCATAAGCACACAAAAGTTGAAATTGAGCAAATTCGTAGGCGTTGCGATGATATTTTCCCTCCGTTGATCATCGTTTCTGTACATCCAGCCCGCGTTGGACAGCGCGTTGTTCTTCGTAATGTAAAGACTCACGTAATTCTCCAAGGTCGTCGTTGTACCGGGATTTCTGGACCGATCGATTTCCACTCCGTTCAGTACGTAACGTATCTCGTCGAACATAAACGCTACCGCATTGTTGTCTAGAGCCACCATGTCGTTGGTCGATCCTCCTGGTAGGCTACCCTGACTCTACCAGTTTTGATGTTGAAAGGGTATTCTTATCTCATCGCTATTTCCAAACGTTGTGCTGTCGCACGGATTGTAGGTGTGCAGGTCGATCTTAGTTATTCGATTATCGATGATTGGTGCCTCGGAGATGTTCAAAATGTCGTCGGACATGGTGGTGAAGCGAGTTCGATTACTTGGTAACGATGAATCCCAAAGATCGTAGATATTCCACTTTTCGCGCGGTTAGTTTTCTTGTCTTCTTCTCCTTACTGTTGTTGTTGTTATTTCGAAACGGCGCACCGTTTTTTATGTTCGACGTATTCGATATCGTATTATTATTATGAACTATCATAACGGTTATGTCAAGGTTATGAGACGGTTCGACGAACGTGCATCCGTACCGTGATTTCTTCGTTTCAAAAATCAATCAATTGTCCAGACTGGTCCACGATGCGAATCGTTAAATCATCCATTGATCATGTAACGATTGGAAGGTAAATGACTCGTGCTGGCGTTTCCGATATTTTATACCCCGGCGACACGTTGGGCGCGAATTCGTGTATCATGTGAACCAGTTTCCCGTTATCGTACGAACCGGTGGTTTCGTTGCATTCTATTCGAATACTAGATGTGTTAATGATATTCACGGAAGTGTCCGATACATGCCACGAGTTCAGTGATAGAATGCGATTCCTAGAGAATCCTAGGATAGGACCCACGGTGTCAGGTTTCGCAAAATCTATCTTATATGCACTTTTAATTTCGCTTTTCATAGTGTTGTTGTTCGCTCATAGGATTAGTGGATATTTTACATCGTTGTTATCATTGGTTGGAGAAGGATACCGCACGCTTATCTCACGCCTCAAGTAAGCGTTGATCACCTCCAGTTCGTGCGAACCGTCCGGGATGATTATCTCCTCACCCTCGTCCCCGGAATAGAATTTATTGTTTTCGATATTTGAACTGATGTATGGTATCGTGTAATAAGTTTGCAAATCGAGCAGGCCCAGTTCGTAATCAGTATTGTTGAAATATAATATATAGGCGGGAATTACTTGGACGATAACACGCTACTTCTTCCCGATAACGTGAACGTGTATGACATCCTTGCGACGAACTATATCATAGTTCCTCGCAGAAATTTCACACAAAATTGTCCGCACACGCTTTCGTCGTAACTTTGATAAATCTTGTGATTGTGCGAGATCGCCGCGTTCGGTCCGAAATAACGAATCAATTCGATCGGTGGTCGAAGATCTCCAAAACTATCGAAGTAACTGACTTGCGAACTATGCTTTATATACGGGACCCAGTGCGTTCCTGAACCATGTCCGCTATCTAGATTCACTATTCCTCGTTCGTTTACCCATACTTGTTTCGGGAATTCATCGCGCATGAAAACTCCGCGAAAATGCGGTAATTTTCAATTCAACGTCCGTCGCCGAGTTATCTTTTTCCTTTCTTTTGTCTTTTTTTCTTTTCTTCATTCCTTTTCCACGTTTGTACGGTATGATACACTCCACGGCCCTCCATAGCGCAATTGTGTCGTCGCGCTTCTTCCAATTGTTTCTTCGCAGCTTTCGCATCGTTTATCGTTTTGATCACCCCAGCAGCGCCACCTGTCAACGCTCCCAAAGCTCCCAAAGCAGGTAACAACAGCGGTAGAAAACCGCCTCGTTTGGCGGTCGGTAGAATTCTATCGACACTGTTTCTACTACCATTCTTTCTCTTTCCTTTGACCGCTCGTCGGTCACTCCTCCTCCTTCTTCTTCTTCAGACCCATACTTAACCTCATCAGAGCTGTTTTTATCAGTCCGTATCGGTATACAGAGCTGTTTTTTACCAATCTGTAACGGTATACGGATCTGTTTTTACCAGTCTGTAAACGGCATACGAAGCTGTTTTTACCAGTCTGTAACGGTATATAGAGCTCTTTTTACCAGTCAGTAACGGTATATGGAGCTGTTTTTACCAGTCTGTAAACGGCATACGGAGCTGTTTTTACCAGTCCGTAAAGGTATACAGACAATAGTATCAATACTTGAGCAACTTGCTCTCGTCCGTGGGGGATGTAGGTTATTTTGCCTACTCGGACAACGCGGACGTGATTCCCCCAGCAGATGCTCGACCGAAATCAATATTTATCTTTGACGACGTTGTTTGCGACGAACAGGATGTCATGGGAGAATATTTCGCGATGGGCAGACAATCGCACGTCGTTTGTTCTATCTGTCGCAATAGTACGCTAGAATACCCAAACATTTGATTCGTGACAATGCGAATCTAGTGATTCTATTCAATCAAGATGTCACGAATCTGTGACACGTTCATCAGGATCATGCGAATACAAATATGTCGTTCGAAACGTTCAACGCACTTTGTTGGAGGTGTTGGGGACACAAGTATGGATTCCTTGTTATCGACAAAGACAGTCCTGCGAATCGTGGTCGTTACTGGTGCGGATTTAACGAATTCGTCGTGCTTTGATCGGGGGCTCATTTGGACTGCAAGAGTCGTCGGAGTCGCATCGTACCGCTCGATATGTGTCGGTCTAAGGAAAATCGGCGAGCCGCGATCACCAAAGAAATAGCCAAGACCAGTGACGTCATGCGTAAGAAGAGTTTAGCGCCGAAGGTTTGGAAAATGGATACGGAGTCGAACATTGAGACGGATTTGCGTTCGTTCGTGGAGCCGTTGAAACAGCTGATTCAAAATACAGCTACGGAAGCGAACGATAATACGTTAAAGCAACGACGATATTGTTATCAATAAAATTAGGTACAAGGGAACACCAGGTCTCTACGAATTGATATTCAAAAGAATACCCGACGAGAACCTGTACACCGAGACCGATAAGAATATTTACAGAAACATTCTCATCGCTACGCGCGCGCATCAACGAGGTAACCAGATAATGGGGAATACGGGTTACTGTAAATGTAAAAGCATTTTCAATGCTGTTGAAAATGGGTAATTTGTAAATTTTACGGCCTTGTCCGTTTTCTTAGGTAAAACGGCCCTTGCTGCTCATCTGGAGGGCACGTGAGCGCGAAACGTGCGTTGACTCGAAAGTCCGTTACACGGATTAGTTATTTATGACCAATAAAGATTTCTCGACCCATAGTTTGCGGGTCTTCCGCGTTTTTAGTTAGTCGTCGGTGAACAGCCTAAGAGTACACTCGTTGTCTCTAAGTTCTCACGAGCAAGCCTCTAGATTAGATCTTGTGTGTTCAATAAATAATCAACAGGTTATGGGCCCCAGCACGCTTCCATTGCGCCACTAGTGTATTTATTCGGACACATTCAAGTGCATAGTGGTGTGACGTGTGTTTAAAGAATAACGTGCGACACATCATCTTTATCATGGCCAATAAAGATTCAATTGATCTGATCAAGCTGGACGGAACGAACTACCCGATGTGGAAATTCGGTATTTCATTCCCGTTGGAGGCAAAAGATCTTTCTGGCTTTGTGAATGGCACAGAAGCAGAGCCTAACCGCACAGGAGTGGACGACTGGAAGAGATGGAAAAAATCTCAAGCACAGGCTGCAGTTATTCTCCATGGATCTGTAGATAAGAGACTACATCCAAATTTGATTAACTGCGCTGATCCAAAACAGATTTGGACAAAACTCAAGGATTTGTATAGTGACTCAAGTGAAGACACTAAACAAAGTGCATGGCAAGAATACTATGCGTTCCGATTTATAGATGGTGAATCTATCGCTCTTCAAGTTGAGCGATTTGAAAGCATCTGTAAGAGATTAGCGGATGCAGAAGAAGAACTCTCCGATGCCGCTGTGGAATGTAAGCTGTTGAGTTGCCTAACTTCCAAGTTTTCCGCATTTAGAATGGCATGGGAATGTACTGCAAAAGCGGAACGAAAGAAAGAAAATTTGTTCGCGTTCATCCGCGAGGATAAACGACTCTCTGAAGCCGAAGGAGAGAACGGGTCATCTCTTGTAGTTCGAGTGCAAGCGCTCGAATTGAAGAAGTATTCGGACGACAAAGATGCAAAAAGGAACAGTAAATTCAGCAAAAGCGAAGCAAAGATGAGGATAGAAGACCTCAAGAAAAGAACAACACGTAATTGCTGAAAAGAAAAGGGTCATTGGATGAGAGAGTGCCCGAAGAGAGGACAAAAGAAGCGAACTGAAGACGCAACAGAGTCGAAATTAATGGATTCTACTTACATCAGTGAAGTCACGGCGTATTCTTCGCAAACTACTAGCAGTGATAAAGACATATGGATCGCGGATTCTGGTGCGAATATGCATATGTCGTGTTGCAAAGACTTGTTTACCTTGCTTGTATCGTTGACCAATAATCATTATGTGAAAATAGCAGATGACAAAGTGTGCGTCGCCTATACCTAGGCGTGGTGCGGTCCATGGCATTATACGGCGCCCCGATTTGGGCGCCATACGCGAGGGCAAGCCGGCGCAACACATTGTTGTTGCGCCGGCTTCAGAGGCAAATGGCCCTTCGCCTCATACGAGGTTACCGCACCACGTCTACCGTGGCGGGGCTTGCTCTGGCGGGAGAAATTCCCTTCGAGCTGCAGGCGGCGATGCGCGCCTATGTTTATAGGCGCCTATGCATCGCCGGCCGGGCTCGGGGGGACCCGCCGGAGCAGGAGGCGGTCGAGTGCTTCGAGCTCCAGGCACGGCGATTAGCGCTCGCCAGATGGCATGCGGAGCTTTGCTCGGTGTTCACCGGGCATGGCTGCTTCGGTGTTTACCTGTGTCGCATCGGTCGGGAAGCGACGACGGTGTGCCACCACTGTGGCGCGGAGGAGGACTCGGCGCAGCATACACTGGAGGTATGCCCCGCCTTTTCAGTGCTGCGCCGAGTCCTAAGAAGGGAAGTAGGTCGCGACCTCGCTCTCTCCAGCTTAGTTGGGGCCATGCTGGAGAGCCCGACAAAATGGGCGGCAGCCATAGCCTTCTGCGAGCAGGTAATGTTGCAGAAGGAGGCTGCCGAGCGGGGTCGCCGTGAGCGGGGGGTGCGGCGTGTGCGCCCACGCTTAGAGCCCCCCCCCCCCCGAGCAGCTGAGAATAGGTGGGCGGCGGGTGTTCCAGACCTCTGGTTTAATTGCCCGCCGCCCGCCAACCGAGGTTGTCCTTCTGAAGTGGGGGCGACGAAATAAAGTCGCCCCCCGACGGCCGCCGGTGCGGCCGTCATGACGAGGCGGTGTGGGGTGCGGTCCCCCGCTCCGCCGAATCAAGATGATTCATGGGGGGCTCACCGCTCCATCCTGGTGGCCAGCCAGGCGAGGGGGAGCCGCGGTCGTGTTCTTGAGAGTTCCCGTGGCTCCCCCGCTAATCGCCAGCGCCCTAGGCCGCCGTGGGGGTTTTAGCGGGTAGAACCCCGCACTACCCCCGCCCCGCCCCTCGGGCGGGACGGGGGTGTCTGACCAGCAGATTTCCCCCACGATAAAAAAAAAAAAAGATGACAAAGTGTTAGAAGCAGCAGGAAGAGGAACGGTAGTAGTATTAGAGAAAGTGAACAATCGAAATCAAGAATGAAGAGTTGAAAATGTTTTATATGTGCCAGAGTTGAAATGAATTCTTTTTTCAATTGGTGCGATAATTGATAAACAGTACTCATTCCATGCATATGCGAAGAGATGCGAAATTCGTGATACGCATGGAAATATCTCCTCAATTGGTGTACGGTACGGCAAGCTATTTCGGATGTTATTTGAAGTGAAAATTCCTCCGGAACAGTGCAATAGTGCGATTTCGACTAATTCTCAAGTATAAAGCCTAAAACATGGGTACGTGAGGATGGGCCATATGAATGCTCGAGCCTTGTATACAATGAGCAAAGTGTACAATGAACAGAGTTTTTTAATAAACAATGTCAACGATTCTTTGAATTTAACGCCGATACCTCAGAAAAAGCGAAAGAAACGAAAAATGGTGCTGGGTCTCGAGATTGGTACAGACATCGCCGAAGAACAGTCGGGAGCAACCCAAAACGAGACACCTGTTAGACAATCTAGAAGAATAGCGCAATTGAAGATCAAAGAAGAGGCTGATAAAAAGTAGAATCCACGAAGAAACTTTAAAAGATGACAAAAAAAAGAGAAAAAAATATTCCACGGAGAATATGGTATGGAAGACGATGAAGAAGATCATCCAAAGTGATAAGTGTATGTTTGTTGGTGTTGTCGACGAAGTGCGAGTGTTTTTAGCATTGTACGTTGGTTTTGGTATTCAAGCTCGTGGGAGATAGTATGGAACTCCGCGGTTCGCGATAGCGTTTAAATAATGAGTCCAGGCTTTTTACCTTGCTCTGCTGCGTAGTGGTCCTTTTGCATGTTTTGTCTGTTTTGTGATCGTAGCAGACGGATCCTGGCATGATCGCCAAATTGTTACGCAGTGTTTGAAGCACTTGTTTTTATTAAAAAGGAGCTGGAAAGCTATAGCTTTCCAGCGTGTCTTTTATATTACAATATTCCACAAATTAATTCACGCCGGTCTGGGACCTTGTCCGCCGCGCACAATATGTACCTCCGGATTACCGATTGTAATGTCAATCAATCAATGCTGCGCGCATAATTAGCTCCCTACTTATACCCGCGTCTTATCTCTTGTAGGGACTGAGAGTGGGGCTGGAAGGGTTAGTGTTCCAGCCGAGTCGCTGGCGAAAACCGGAGTTGCCAAATATCGAATAATTCGAGATTTTGCATCGAAAAATTCGTTGTCACTGTTCAAAATTACCGCCCTCTCGTTGATAACGTTGTCGACATACTTCTTCGTATTAATAGGAACTTTTATACTGTCTATAGGCAGACCCAATGCATCGAACTCGTCATTCTCGTCCGATACATGTAGAACGTATTTTCTTATCGTATTTATCAGATCGAACATAAATCTATTGAATTACTTCATGTTGATTGAATTGTCCTCGTGATGTTCATGTTTCGTGTCTATATTCGCGACGATGTCTTGAATAGTCTGCTTTAGCGAATCACGAGACGATGATTTCTTGCTGCTGCTGCTGCTGTTACGCATCGTTGCTGCTGCTGCTCCAATTTCTTTCGACAATCGATGTTTTACCACCGTAATCACCAGCAAAAATGATGCAATCGACGCAAAAGCATGTTATTTATAGAACTTGAGGCATTCCTCGGCAACTAATTTCTTCATTTTACCACGAAAACTTTCCTCAAAGATTTTTAGTTGGTTACCGATTGAGCTGTCCGTTTCATCTTTCATATTCTGTTTTAACGCTTCAACCTTTTGCTCCAATACCGAAAATACGTTATCAATTTTCACATTAATTTCATCGTTATCTGAATCGATTGATTTAATTTTCTGATCACTGTCGTATTGAAAATTATATATTTTAGCCAGCACTTTATTCCTCCATTTTTCATTAGTCTGCTCCATATCTATCGTTAGTTTCTCGTTAGCCGTTATTTTATCCATGAGTTCGGACTTGCATTTCTTGCTAGTCTGTTTGGCATCTTCGCCAGCTTTTCGTTAGCCGTTATTTTACCCATGAGTTCGGACTTGCATTTCTCGCTAGTCTGTTTGGCATCCTTCGCCAACTTTTCGTTAGCCGTTATTTTACCCACGAGTTCGGACTTGCATTTTACACCGGCCTGTTCAACACCCTCCGTCACTTTTTCGTTAGCTGTTATTTTTCTACGAAGCTCGTCGTCTCCTCTTTTCGATACATCGTCAACGTACGATCTAGTGGCCGCGTCATCGTTTCGAAACGGTTCCGCCAAATGTTTGATCCTCTTATTTCGAGCCGTGTACGATTCCGTTGAGAAGCACATCGCATTATTCTGCATGTACTCGTGAAGCGATGACGTTACAGTATCATCGCCTATCTTTGAAACGCGATCGACGTACAGTTTGGTGGCCGCGTCATCGTTCGTCGTAGGATTTGCGACACGAGCGATATTAGCGCCTCGCGCGTCGTAGAAATTGCCGATCGAGCATATGGCATTGTCGTGTACATAATTTTTACATATCGAATAAAAAGTTGAAATATCTGCCAATATTTTCGACTCGGGCGTACTATGTTTATACAACGTACCAAATTTATTAATAGACATTTTTTTTCGTTTGTTGGTTCAGTTGTTTTCTTCTCCTTTCTTCTTCTTCTTCTTCTTTAACACCAACAACTCGAGTAGATCTTGCTGTTGCCCGATCTGTTGTATTTGCCGACAAATGTCGTCGAGTCTGAACTCAATATTTTTAAATCTGACCTCCCAACTTTCGTCTACGAATAACGTTTGATTGGTTTCGCAGCAATTCCAACGGATACTCGTTTTATCGAACCATTTGATAAATTTACCAACAGGCATTTCATTCGTCACTAACGTAATAAATATTCGAACAATTTAATTTATAATCAATCCAGCTTCGCGAAGTTCTTCGATTATGGATGTTATTTCATTGTCGTGGTTGGTATGACCAGCATTTTTCGATGCCATCAACAATATCAAACGATCTACCAGCTCATTTGGGTCATCCCGATGCACATAATCGACCGGATTGCTGGTTACACGCATCATCGTCGTTGGAATATTTATACCTTTTCCACGTAACGCTGAGAACATTGGTCCTATAATAGTTTTGTACTTGTAGCCCTTATTTCCCATTGTCTGATTACCACGTCGGTGCGCATGCGTGGCGATGAGAATGTTTCTATAAATTTCTTTATCGTTCTCGGTGTACAGGTTCTCGTTGGGTATTCTTTTGAATATCAATTCGTTGAGACCTGGAGTTCCCCTGTACCTAATTTTATTAATAACAATATCATCGTTGCTTTCCACGTCGAACGCAACGTTTCCAAGCATCAGTTTGTTATTATGAAAATACACTCCGTACACATTGTCCTGACTTTTCGGCTGCCCGCTAAAGAAATTTCTCAAGTATTCGCTCGCTAAAGGTCTAAGATTGCTGAACAAATGCTCGTATTCGTGGCGATGCTTTTCAGGACTTCTCAAAATATTTCGCATCGATGATTCCAACGATGTTGCAGCCGTTGGAGATGATTCGAAAGCTACCTCATTCTCCGGATGCATTGAAGGTGTTGGTTCGAGCACCATATTGCTGTCCGCATCGTGGTCGTCGTCGTCATCGTCAACGTCAACATAGTCAACGTCATCGCTGACACCGATGGGGGAATATACTTTATTCTTCTTCTTTTTCAAATGCATCCTTGGAGTTAATGTCGCTTCATCGTGTTTCCTCTTTTTCTTAATAAATTATCACCCCACTTTCTTCTTCTTCACAGAGAACAGCGGCTGCTGCTGCTGCTGTGTTTGCTTGCAAATCCAACGGTCGATCAGCACTTGATGTATTATCTTTCGCTTCCGTAGCTGTATTTTGAACCAGCTGTTTCAACGGTTCCACAATCGGACGTAAATTCGTCTCAATGTTGGACTGTACATCCATTTTCCCAACTTTCAAGGCTAAACTCTTTTTACGTATGACGTCACTGGTCTTAGCTATTTCCTTAACGATGGCAGCTCGCAGGTTTTCCTTTGACGGACGCATATCGAGTGGGGAGCACGTTGTGACATCGACACCTCTTACCGTCCAAATGAGCCGGATCACAGCACGACGAATTCGTTAAATCCGCGTCTGTAACTTCCTCGGTTCTCAGGACTGTCTTTGTCGATTACAAGGAATTCATACTTGTTTCGCCAACACCTTGAACAAACTGCGTTGAAACTTTCGAACGACATATCGGTATTCACATGATCCTGATGAACGTGTCGCAGAATCGTGGCATCTTCATTGAATAGAATCAATAGATTGGCATTGTCGCGAATCAAATGTTTGGGTATTCTCGCGTACGATTGCGACAGATAGAAACAACCGACGTGCGAATGTCTGCCCATCGCGAAATATTCTCTCATAACGTCCTGTTCGTCACAAGCAACGTCGTCGAAGATAAATATCGAATTCGGTCGAGCATCCGCAGGGGGAATCACGTCCGCGTTGTCCGAATAGGCAAAATAACCTACGTCCTTGCCCACGTGCGAGAACAAGTTGTTGAAGTATTGATATTTTGGCTGACGTAACGATTTCGAATACACGTATACATTTGCGAATCGCAGTCCATTCGGACTTTCCAACAGGCTAATCATGACGTTCGTTTTACCACATCCTGACGGGCCGCTTATCATGCAACGTATAGTACTCGGTAGCAATGACCCATGCTTCCGAATTATCTCATCATGGTCGTCGAAGGTGCGGCAGGTCGGAACCTGGATATTCAAGGACTGTCGTACGAAACGCATGCTCTCTCTCTCGACTGTTATTGTTATGCTACATTTTCTTTTCGAACGATAAGGTATTTATACGAGAACTCAAGCATCATAGATATCAGTCTTCTCGTATTCTAATGATAGAGCACATCTCCGTGTAACTAACGCACGTACAGTTTTTTTGTTCATTATCAATCAAAAAACCTTTGACATAACAGCTTCATATACCGCTACAGATTGGAAAGAAACAGCTTTGTATACCGCTACAGACTGGTAAGAAACAGCTCTGTATACTGCTACAGACTGGTATAAACAGCTCTGTATACCGCTACAGACTGGTAAGAAACAGCTCTGTATACCGCTACAGACAGGTAAGAAACAGCTCTGTATGCTGCTACAGACTGGTATAAACAGCTCTGTATACCGCTACAGACTGGTAAGAAACAGCTCCGTATACCGCTATAGACTGGTAAAAGACATTCCCTCAAGATTAGGTATGGGGCAGATAAGGAAGAAGGGTCGACGAGCGGTCAAGGGGAAGAAGAAGAAGAACTACAGTAGCTACAATACTGGAAGAATTCTACCAATTGCCAAACGAGGTGGTTTTCTACCGCTGCTGTTTCCTGCTTTAGAAGCTTTGGGGGCATTGTCAGGCGGCGCTGCTGCAGTGGCTAAAACGATAAACCAGGCGAAAGCTAAGAAGAAACAATTGAAAGAAATGGAACGACACACAAATTAATGCGATGTAGAAGATTTAGCTTCAAATTCGTGCGAAACAAATGATTTAGCTTCAAATACTTGCGAATATAAGTGATATAGCATCAAATGCAGGCGAAGCAAACGAGTAAGCTTCAAATCCATTAGAAACGCATGATTTAGCTTCAAATCAATACGAAGTAGAAGTCTTTGCTTCAAATACATGAGAAACAAATGATTTAGCATCAGATACTTGCGATATAAGTGATATAGCTTCAAATGCACGCGAAACAATCGAGTTAGCTTCAAATCCATGCGATTCACATGATTAAGGTTCGAATCAATGCGCAGTACAAGGCTTATCTTCAAATACATGCGAAACAAATGGTTTACCTTCAAATACTTGTGATATACATGATTTAGCTTCAACAGCTTGCGAAACAAACGAGTTAGCTTCAAATCCAAGCGAAAGACATGATTCAGCTACAAATCAATGCGAAGTAGAAGGCTTAGCTTCAAATCCAAGCGAAACACATGATTTAGATTCAAATACTTGCGATATAAATGAAATAGATTCAAATGCAGACGAAAAAAACGAGTTATCTTGACATCCATGCGAAACACATGATTTACCTTCAAATCAATGCGACGTAGGAGGATTAGCTTCAAATCAATGCGAATCAAATGGTTTAGATTCAGATACTTGTGATAAACATGATTTAACGCCATCTGCATGCGATACAAACGAGTTAGCTTCAAATCCAAGAGAAACGCATAATTTAACTTCAAATCAATGCGAAGTAGAAGGCTTACCTACAAATCCATGCCAAACAAATGGTTTAGCTTCATATACTAGTGATAAACATGATTTAGCTTCAACTGCATGCGAAACAATCGAGTTAGCTTCAAAACCAAGCGAAACACATGATTTAGCTGCAAATCAATGCGAAGTAGAAGGGTTAGCTACAAATCCATGCGAATCAAACGGTTGAGCTTCAAATACTTGTGATATACATGATTTATCTTCAAATACAGGCGAAAAAAACGAGTTAGCTTCAAATCCATGCGAAACATATGATTTAGCTTCAAATAAATGCGAAATAGTCGGCTTAGCTTCAAATACATGAGAAGCAAATGATTTATCTTCAGATAATTGCGATAAAAGTGATATAGATTCAAATGCAGTCGAATCAATCGAGTTAGCTTCAAATTAATGCGAAGTAGGAGGCTTATCTTCAAATCCATGCGAAACAAATGGTTTAGCTTCAAATACTTATGATATACATGATTTAGCTTCAACTGCATGCTAAACAAACGAGTTAGCTTCAAAACCAAGCGAAACACATGATTTAGCTTCAAATCAATGGGAAGTAGAATGCTTAGCTTCAAATTCATGCGAAACAAATGATTTAGCTTCAAATACTTGTGATATACATGATTCAGCTTCTTCTGCTTGCGAAACAAACGAGTTAGCTTCAAAACCAAGCGAAACACATGATTTACCTTCAAATCAATGCGAAATAGAAGGCTTAGCTTCAAATCAATGCGACGTAGAAGGCTTATCATCAAATCAATGCGAAACAAATGGTTTAGCTTCAAATACTTGTGATAAACATGATTTAGCTTCAACTGCATGCGAAACAATCGAGTCAGCTTCAAAACCAAGCGAAACACATGATTAGTTGCAAATCAATCCGAAGTAGAAGGCTTAGCTTCAAATCCATGCGAATCAAACGGTTTAGCTTCAAATACTTGTGATATACATGATATAGCTTCAACTGCTTGCGAAACAAACAAGTTAGCTTCAAATCCAATAGAAACACAAGATTTAAATTTAAATCAATGTCAAGTAGAAGGCTTAGCTTCAAATCCATGCGAAACAAATGCTTTAGCTTCAAATACTTTTGATAAACATGATTTAGCTTCAACTGCATGCGAATCAAACGAGTTAGCTTCAAATCCAAGAGAAACACATGATTTAACTTCAAATCAATGCGAAGTAGAAGGCTTAGCTTCAAATCCATGCGAAACAAATGCTTCAGCTTCAAATACTTTTGACAAACATGATTTAGCTTCAACTGCATGCGAAACAAACGAGTTAGCTTCAAAACCAAGCGAAACACATGATTTAGCTTCAAATCAATTTGAAGTAGAATGCTTAGCTTCAAATTCATGCGAAACAAATGGTTTAGCTTCAAATACTTGTGATATACATGATTCAGCTTCTTCTGCTTGCGAAACAAACGAGTTAAATTCAAAACCACGCGAAACACATGATTTACCTTCAAATCAATTCGAAATAGAAGGCTTAGCTTCAAATCAATGCGACGTAGAAGGCTTATCATCAAATCAATGCGAAACAAATGGTTTAGCTTCAAATACTTGTGATATACATGATATAGCTTCAACTGCTTGCGAAGCAAACAAGTTAGCTTCAAATCCAATAGAAACACAAGATTTAAATTTAAATCAATGTCAAGTAGAAGGCTTAGCTTCAAATCCATGCGAAACAAATGCTTTAGCTTCAAATACTTTTGATAAACATGATTTAGCTTCAACTGCATGCGAATCAAACGAGTTAGCTTCAAATCCAAGAGAAACACATGATTTAGCTTCAAATCAATGCGAAGTAGAAGACTTAGCTTCAAATCAATGCGAAGTAGAAGGCTTAGCTTCAAATCCATGCGATTCACATGATTAAGCTTCGAATCAATGCGCAGTACAAGGCTTATCTTCAAATAGATGCGAAACAAATGGTTTAGCTTCAAGTACTTGTGATATACATGATTCAGCTTCAAATGCAGGCGAAACAAACAAGTTAGCTTCAAATCAATGCGAAACACATGATTTAGCTTCAAATTCAAGCGAAACCCATGGTTTAGCTCAATAGTCATGCGACACAGATGGTTTATATTCAGATACTTGTGGTAAACATGATTTAGCTTCAACTGCAAACGAAACAAACGAGTTAGCTTCAAATCCAAGCGAAACACATGATTTACCTTCAAATCAATGCGATGTAGAAGACTTAGCTTCAAATCAATGCGAAGTAGAAGGCTTAGCTTCAAATGCATGCGAAACAAACGAGTTAGCTTCAAATCCATGCGATTCACATGATTAAGCTTCGAATCAATGCGCAGTACAAGGCTTATCTTCAAATACATGCGAAACAAATGGTTTAGCTTCAAGTACTTGTGATATACATGATTCAGCTTCAAATGCAGGCGAAACAAACGAGTTAGCTTCAAATCAAAGCGAAACACAAGATTTAGCTTCAAATTCTAGCGAAACCCATGGTTTAGCTCAATAGTCATGCGACACAGATGGTTTATATTCAGATACTTGTGGTAAACATGATTTAGCTTCAACTGCAAACGAAACAAACGAGTTAGCTTCAAATCCATGCGATTCACATGATTAAGCTTCGTATCAATGCGCAGTACAAGGCTTATCTTCAAATACATGAGAAACAAATTATTTATCTTCAGATAATTACGATATAAGTGATATAGCTTCAAATGCAGGTGAAACAATCGAGTTAGCTTCAAATCCATGCGAAGTGGAAGGCTTAGCTTCAAATACATGAGAAACAAATGGTTTAGCTTCAATTACTTATGATATACATGATTTTGTTTCAACTGCATGCGAAACAAATTCCTTAGCTTCAAATCCATGCGAAACAAACGAGTTAGCTTCAAATCCATGCGAAACACATGATTTAGCTTCAAATTCAAGCGAAACCCATGGTTTAGCTCAATAGTCATGCGACACAGATGGTTTATATTCAGATACTTGTGGTAAACATGATTTAGCTTCAACTGCAAACGAAACAAACGAGTTAGCTTCAAATCCAAGCGAAACACATGATTAGTTGCAAATCAATGCGAAGTAGAAGGCTTAGCTTCAAATCCATGCGAAACAAATGGTTTAGATTCAAATACTTGTGATATACATGATTTAGCTTCAACTGGATGCGAATCAAACGAGTTAGCTTCAAATCCAAGAGAAACACATGATTTAACTTCAAATCAATGCGAAGTAGAAGGCTTAGCTTCAAATCCATGCGAAACAAATGCTTCAGCTTCAAATACTTTTGACAAACATGATTTAGCTTCAACTGCATGCGAAAGAAACGAGTTAGCTTCAAAACCAAGCGAAACACATGATTAGTTGCAAATCAATGCGAAGTAGAAGGCTTAGCTTCAAATCCATGCGAATCAAACGGTTTAGCTTCAAATACTTGTGATATACGTGACTTATCTTTAAATGCAGGCGAAACAAAAGAGTTAGCTTCAAATCCATGCGAAACACATCAATTAGCTTCAAATTCATGCGAAACACATGGTTTAGCTTCATAGCTTCATGTTCTTGCGAAACAGATGGTTTAGATTCAGATACTTGTGATAAACATGATTTAGCTTCAACTGCTTGCGAAACAAACAAGTTTGCTTCAAATCCAAGCGAAACACATGATTTAGATTCAAATTCATGCGAAGTAGAAGGCTTAGATTCAAATATATGCGAAACGAATGGTTTAGCTTCAAATACTTGCGAACATTAGTGATATAGCTTCAACTGCATGAGAAACAAATGTGTTTGCTTCAAATCCAAACGAAACACTTGATTTAGCTTCAACTCAATGCGAAGTAGAAGGCTTAGCTCCAAATACATGCGAATCAAATGGTTTAGCTTCAAATAATTGAGATATACATAATTTAGCTTCAACTGCATCGAAACAAACGAATTAGCTTCAATTTCTAGCGAAATACATGATTTAGTTTCAAATCAATGCGAATTAGAAGGCTTATCTTCAAATACCTGCGAAAGAAAAGGTATAGCTTCAAATACTTGTGATTTACATGATTTAGCTTCAAATGCAGGCGAAACAAACGAGTTAGCTTCAAAACCATGTGAAACACATGACTTACCTCGAAATCAATGCGAAGTAGAAGTCTTGTCTTCGAATCCATGCGAAACAAATGGTTTAGCTTCAAATACTTGTGATATACATGATTTAGCTTCAACTGCATTCGAAATAAACGAGTTAGCTTCAAATCCATGCGAAACACATGATTTTACTTCAAATCATTCCGAAGTAGAAGCATTAGCTTCAAATCAACGCGAAACAAATGGTTTAGCTTCAGATACTTGTAATATACATGATTTAGCTTCAATTGAATGCGAAAAAAACGAGTTAGCTTCAAATCCAAGAGAAACACATGATTTAGCTTCAAATCAATGCGAAGTGGAAGGCTTAGCTCCAAATCCATGCGAATCAAATGGTTTAGCTTCAAATACTTGTGATTTACATGATTTATCTTCAACTGCATGCGAAACAAATGAGTTAGCTTCAAATCCAAGAGAAACACATGATTTAGCTTCAAATCAATGCGAAGTAGAAGGCTTAGCTTCAAATCCATGCGAATCAACTGCATTAGCTTCAAATACTTGTGTTATACATGATTTAGCTTTAAATGCAGCCGAAACAATCGAGTTAGTTTCAAATCCAAACGAAACACAAGATTTAGCTTCAAATTCATGCGAAGTAGAAGGCTTATCTTCGAATCCATGCGAAACAAACGGTTCAACTACAAATACTTGTGATATACACGATTTAGCTTGATCTGCATGCGAAACAAACGAGTTAGCTTCACACCCAATGGAAAAACATGATTTACCTTCAAATCAATGCGAAGTAGAATGCATAGCTTCAAATCCATGCGAAACGAATGATTTGGCTTCAAATACTTGCGAATATAAGTGATATAGCCTCAACTGCATGCGAAACAAACGAGTTATCTTCAAATCCAAGCGAAACACATGATTTAGCTTCAAATCAGTGCGAAGTAGAAGGCTTAGCTTCAAATCCATGCGAAACAAATGGTTTAGCTTCAAATACTTGTAGTATACATTATTTAGCTCCAACTGCATTCGAATCAAACAAGTTTGCTTCAAATCCAAGCGAATCACATGATTCAGCTTCAAATCAATGCGAAGTAGAAGTCTCAGTTTCAAATCCATGCGAATCAAATGGTTTTGCTTCAAATACTTGTGATATACATGATTTAGCGTCAAGTGCAATCGATACAAACGAGTTAGCTTCAAATCCAAGCGACACACATGATTAAGATTCCAATTAATGCGAAGTAGAAGGCTTAGCTTCAAATTCATGCGAAACGAATGATTGACCTTCAAATACTTGCGAATATAAGTGTTATAGCTTCAAATGCATGCGATACAAACGAGTTAGCTTCAAATTCATGCGAAACGCATGATGTAGCTTCAAATCAATGCGAAGTAGAAGGCTTAGCTTCAAATCCATGCGACACAAATGATTTAGCTTCAAATACTTGCGAATATAAGTGATATAGCTTCAAATGGTGGCGAAACTCACGAGTTTGCTTTACATCAATGCGAAGCACATGATTTAGATTCAAATCAGTGCGAAGTAGAAGGCTTAGCCACAAATTCTTGCGATACAAATGGTTTAGCTTCAAATACTTGTGATATACATAATTTAGCTTCAACTGCATGCGAAACAAACGAGTTAGCTTCAAATCCAAGCGAAACACATGATTTAGCTTCAAATCAATGCGAAGTAGTAGCCTTTGTTTCAAATTTATGCGAAACGAATGATTTGGCTTCAAATACTTGCGGATGTAAGCGATATAGCTTCAACTGCATGCGAAACAAACGAGTTAGCTTCAAATCCAAGCGAAACACATGATTTAGCTTCAAATCAATGCGAAGTAGTAGCCTTTGTTTCAAATTTATGCGAAACGAATGATTTGGCTTCAAATACTTGCGGATGTAAGCGATATAGCTTCAACTGCATGCGAAACTAACGAGTTAGCTTCAAATCCATGCGAATCACATGATTTCGCTTCAAATCCATGCGAGAAACACGATTTAGATTCAAATCTATGCGAAACGAAAAGTTTAGCTTCAAATTCTTGCTTTATACATGATTTAGCTACAACTGCATGTGAAACAGACGTCTTAGTTTCAAATTCAAATGAAACACATGTTTCAGCTTCAAATCAATGCGAAGAAGAAGGCTTATCTTCGAATCTATGCGAAACAAATGGTTTAGCTTCAAATACCTGCGATATACATGATTTTGCTTCAACTGCATGCGAAACCAACGAGTGATATTCACATCCAAGCGTAAAACATGACTTTGCATCAAATCAATGCGAAGTAGAAGGCTTAGCTTCAAATCCATGCGACACAAATTATTTAGCTTCAAATACTTGTGATAAACATGATTTAGATACAACTGCATGCGAAACAAACGAGTTAGCTTCAAATCCAAGCGAAACACATGATGTAGCTTCAAATCCATGCGAAACACATGATGTAGCATCAAATCAATGCGAAGTAGAAGGCTTAGCTTCAAATCCATGCGTACCGAATGATTTGGCTTCAAATACTAGCGAATATGAGTGATACAGCTTCATGCATGCCAAACAAACGAGTTATCTTCAAATCCAAGCGAAATCCATGATTTTGCCTCAAATCAAGGCGGGGGAGAAGGCTTAGCATCAAATACATGCGACACAAATTATTTAGCTTCACATACTTGTGATATACATGATTTAGCTTCAGCTGCATGCGAAACAATAGATTTATCTTCACACCCAAGGGAAACACATGATTTAAATTCAAATCAATGCGAAGTAGAAGGCTAATCTTCAAATCCATGCGAAACGAATGATTTGGCTTTCAATGCTTGCGAATATAAGTGATATAGCTTCCAATCCAAGCGAAACACATGATATAGTTTCAAATCAATGCGAAGTAGAAGGCTTAGCTTCAAAAACATGCGAAACAAATGCTATAGCTTCAATAATTGTGATATACATGCTTTAGCTCAACTGCATCGAAACAAACGAATTATCTTCAATTTCTAGCGAAACACATGATTTAGTTTCAAATCAATGCGAATTAGAAGGCTTATCTTCAAATACATGCGAAAGAAAAGGTATAGCTTCAAATACTTGTGATTTACATGATTTAGCTTCAAATGCAGGCGAAACAAACGAGTTAGCTTCAAAACCATGTGAAACACATGACTTACCTTGAAATCAATGCGAATTAGAAGTCTTGTCTTCGAATCCATGCGAAACAAATGGATTAGCTTCAAATACTAGCGATATACATGATTGAGCTTCAAATGCAGGAGAAACAAACGAGTTAGCTTCAAATCCATGCGAAACAAACGAGATAGTTTCAATTCCATGTGAAACGCATGATTTAGCTTCGAATCAATGCGAATTAGAAGGCTTATCTTCAAATACATGCGAAAGAAAAGGTATAGCTTCAAATACTTGTGATTTACATGATTTAGCTTCAAATGCAGGCGAAACAAACGAGTTAGCTTCAAAACCATGTGAAACACATGACTTACCTTGAAATCAATGCGAAGTAGAAGGCTTAGCTTCAAATCCATGCGACACAAATGATTTAGCTTCAAATACTTGCGAATATAAGTGATATAGCTTCAAATGCTGGCGAAACTTACGAGTTTGCTTTACATCCATGCGAAACACATGATTTAGATTCAAATCAGTGCGAAGTAGAAGGCTTAGCTACAAATTCTTGCGATACAAATGGTTTAGCTTCAAATACTTGTGATATACATAATTTAGCTTCAACTGCATGCGAAACATACGAGTTAGCTTCATATCCAAGAGAAACACATGATTTATAATTCAAATTCATGCGAAGTAGAAGGCTTAGATTCAAATATATGCGAAACGAATGGTTTAGCTTCAAATACTTGCGAACATTAGTGATATAGCTTCAACTGCATGAGAAACAAATGTGTTTGCTTCAAATCCAAACGAAACACTTGATTTAGCTTCAACTCAATGCGAAGTAGAAGGCTTAGCTCCAAATACATGCGAATCAAATGGTTTAGCTTCAAATAATTGAGATATACATAATTTAGCTTCAACTGCATCGAAACAAACGAATTAGCTTCAATTTCTAGCGAAATACATGATTTAGTTTCAAATCAATGCGAATTAGAAGGCTTATCTTCAAATACCTGCGAAAGAAAAGGTATAGCTTCAAATACTTGTGATTTACATGATTTAGCTTCAAATGCAGGCGAAACAAACGAGTTAGCTTCAAACCATGTGAAACACATGACTTACCTCGAAATCAATGCGAAGTAGAAGTCTTGTCTTCGAATCCATGCGAAACAAATGGTTTAGCTTCAAATACTTGTGATATACATGATTTAGCTTCAACTGCATTCGAAATAAACGAGTTAGCTTCAAATCCATGCGAAACACATGATTTTACTTCAAATCATTCCGAAGTAGAAGCATTAGCTTCAAATCAACGCGAAACAAATGGTTTAGCTTCAGATACTTGTAATATACATGATTTAGCTTCAATTGAATGCGAAAAAAACGAGTTAGCTTCAAATCCAAGAGAAACACATGATTTAGCTTCAAATCAATGCGAAGTGGAAGGCTTAGCTCCAAATCCATGCGAATCAAATGGTTTAGCTTCAAATACTTGTGATTTACATGATTTATCTTCAACTGCATGCGAAACAAATGAGTTAGCTTCAAATCCAAGAGAAACACATGATTTAGCTTCAAATCAATGCGAAGTAGAAGGCTTAGCTTCAAATCCATGCGAATCAACTGCATTAGCTTCAAATACTTGTGTTATACATGATTTAGCTTTAAATGCAGCCGAAACAATCGAGTTAGTTTCAAATCCAAACGAAACACAAGATTTAGCTTCAAATTCATGCGAAGTAGAAGGCTTATCTTCGAATCCATGCGAAACAAACGGTTCAACTACAAATACTTGTGATATACACGATTTAGCTTGATCTGCATGCGAAACAAACGAGTTAGCTTCACACCCAATGGAAAAACATGATTTACCTTCAAATCAATGCGAAGTAGAATGCATAGCTTCAAATCCATGCGAAACGAATGATTTGGCTTCAAATACTTGCGAACATTAGTGATATAGCTTCAACTGCATGAGAAACAAATGTGTTTGCTTCAAATCCAAACGAAACACTTGATTTAGCTTCAACTCAATGCGAAGTAGAAGGCTTAGCTCCAAATACATGCGAATCAAATGGTTTAGCTTCAAATAATTGAGATATACATAATTTAGCTTCAACTGCATCGAAACAAACGAATTAGCTTCAATTTCTAGCGAAATACATGATTTAGTTTCAAATCAATGCGAATTAGAAGGCTTATCTTCAAATACCTGCGAAAGAAAAGGTATAGCTTCAAATACTTGTGATTTACATGATTTAGCTTCAAATGCAGGCGAAACAAACGAGTTAGCTTCAAAACCATGTGAAACACATGACTTACCTCGAAATCAATGCGAAGTAGAAGTCTTGTCTTCGAATCCATGCGAAACAAATGGTTTAGCTTCAAATACTTGTGATATACATGATTTAGCTTCAACTGCATTCGAAATAAACGAGTTAGCTTCAAATCCATGCGAAACACATGATTTTACTTCAAACCATTCCGAAGTAGAAGCATTAGCTTCAAATCAACGCGAAACAAATGGTTTAGCTTCAGATACTTGTAATATACATGATTTAGCTTCAATTGAATGCGAAAAAAACGAGTTAGCTTCAAATCCAAGAGAAACACATGATTTAGCTTCAAATCAATGCGAAGTGGAAGGCTTAGCTCCAAATCCATGCGAATCAAATGGTTTAGCTTCAAATACTTGTGATTTACATGATTTATCTTCAACTGCATGCGAAACAAATGAGTTAGCTTCAAATCCAAGAGAAACACATGATTTAGCTTCAAATCAATGCGAAGTAGAAGGCTTAGCTTCAAATCCATGCGAATCAACTGCATTAGCTTCAAATACTTGTGTTATACATGATTTAGCTTTAAATGCAGCCGAAACAATCGAGTTAGTTTCAAATCCAAACGAAACACAAGATTTAGCTTCAAATTCATGCGAAGTAGAAGGCTTATCTTCGAATCCATGCGAAACAAACGGTTCAACTACAAATACTTGTGATATACACGATTTAGCTTGATCTGCATTCGAAACAAACGAGTTAGCTTCACACCCAATGGAAAAACATGATTTACCTTCAAATCAATGCGAAGTAGAATGCATAGCTTCAAATCCATGCGAAACGAATGATTTGGCTTCAAATACTTGCGAATATAAGTGATATAGCCTCAACTGCATGCGAAACAAACGAGTTATCTTCAAATCCAAGCGAAACACATGATTTAGCTTCAAATCAGTGCGAAGTAGAAGGCTTAGCTTCAAATCCATGCGAAACAAATGGTTTAGCTTCAAATACTTGTAGTATACATTATTTAGCTCCAACTGCATTCGAATCAAACAAGTTTGCTTCAAATCCAAGCGAATCACATGATTCAGCTTCAAATCAATGCGAAGTAGAAGTCTCAGTTTCAAATCCATGCGAATCAAATGGTTTTGCTTCAAATACTTGTGATATACATGATTTAGCGTCAAGTGCAATCGATACAAACGAGTTAGCTTCAAATCCAAGCGACACACATGATTAAGATTCCAATTAATGCGAAGTAGAAGGCTTAGCTTCAAATTCATGCGAAACGAATGATTGACCTTCAAATACTTGCGAATATAAGTGTTATAGCTTCAAATGCATGCGATACAAACGAGTTAGCTTCAAATTCATGCGAAACGCATGATGTAGCTTCAAATCAATGCGAAGTAGAAGGCTTAGCTTCAAATCCATGCGACACAAATGATTTAGCTTCAAATACTTGCGAATATAAGTGATATAGCTTCAAATGGTGGCGAAACTCACGAGTTTGCTTTACATCAATGCGAAGCACATGATTTAGATTCAAATCAGTGCGAAGTAGAAGGCTTAGCCACAAATTCTTGCGATACAAATGGTTTAGCTTCAAATACTTGTGATATACATAATTTAGCTTCAACTGCATGCGAAACAAACGAGTTAGCTTCAAATCCAAGCGAAACACATGATTTAGCTTCAAATCAATGCGAAGTAGTAGCCTTTGTTTCAAATTTATGCGAAACGAATGATTTGGCTTCAAATACTTGCGGATGTAAGCGATATAGCTTCAACTGCATGCGAAACAAACGAGTTAGCTTCAAATCCAAGCGAAACACATGATTTAGCTTCAAATCAATGCGAAGTAGTAGCCTTTGTTTCAAATTTATGCGAAACGAATGATTTGGCTTCAAATACTTGCGGATGTAAGCGATATAGCTTCAACTGCATGCGAAACTAACGAGTTAGCTTCAAATCCATGCGAATCACATGATTTCGCTTCAAATCCATGCGAGAAACACGATTTAGATTCAAATCTATGCGAAACGAAAAGTTTAGCTTCAAATTCTTGCTTTATACATGATTTAGCTACAACTGCATGTGAAACAGACGTCTTAGTTTCAAATTCAAATGAAACACATGTTTCAGCTTCAAATCAATGCGAAGAAGAAGGCTTATCTTCGAATCTATGCGAAACAAATGGTTTAGCTTCAAATACCTGCGATATACATGATTTTGCTTCAACTGCATGCGAAACCAACGAGTGATATTCACATCCAAGCGTAAAACATGACTTTGCATCAAATCAATGCGAAGTAGAAGGCTTAGCTTCAAATCCATGCGACACAAATTATTTAGCTTCAAATACTTGTGATAAACATGATTTAGATACAACTGCATGCGAAACAAACGAGGTAGCTTCAAATCCAAGCGAAACACATGATTTATAATTCAAATCAATGCGAAGTAGAAGGCTTAACTTCAAATCCATGCGAAACGAATGATTTAGCTTCAAATACTTGCGAACATAAGTGATATAGCTTCAACTGTCTGCGAAACAAACGAGTTTGCTTCAAATCCAAACGAAACACTTGATTGGATTGGATCCATTCGACACAAATTATTTAGCTTCATATACTTGTGATATACATGATTTAGCTTCAGCTGCATGCGAAACAATAGATTTAGCTTCACACCCAATGGAAACACATGATTTAACTTCAAATCAATGCGAAGTAGAAGGCTTATCTTCAAATCCATGCGAAACGAATGATTTGGCTTCAAATACTTGCGAATATAAGTGATATAGCTTCAAATGCAGGCGAAACAAACGAGTTAACTTCAAATCCATGCGAAACGAATGATTGAGCATCAAATACCTGAGAATATAAGTGATATAGCTTCAAGTGCATGCGAAACAATCGAGTTAGTTTCAAATCCATTCAAAACGCATGATTTAGCTTCAGATCAATGTGAAGTAGAAGGCTTAGCTTCAAATCAATGCGACGTAGAAGGCTTATCATCAAATCAATGCGAAACAAATGGTTTAGCTTCAAATACTTGTGATATACATGATTCAGCTTCTTCTGCTTGCGAAACAAACGAGTTAGCTTCAAAACCAAGCGAAACACATGATTTACCTTCAAATCAATGCGAAATAGAAGGCTTAGCTTCAAATCAATGCGACGTAGAAGGCTTATCATCAAATCAATGCGAAACAAATGGTTTAGCTTCAAATACTTGTGATAAACATGATTTAGCTTCAACTGCATGCGAAACAATCGAGTCAGCTTCAAAACCAAGCGAAACACATGATTAGTTGCAAATCAATCCGAAGTAGAAGGCTTAGCTTCAAATCCATGCGAATCAAACGGTTTAGCTTCAAATACTTGTGATATACATGATATAGCTTCAACTGCTTGCGAAACAAACAAGTTAGCTTCAAATCCAATAGAAACACAAGATTTAAATTTAAATCAATGTCAAGTAGAAGGCTTAGCTTCAAATCCATGCGAAACAAATGCTTTAGCTTCAAATACTTTTGATAAACATGATTTAGCTTCAACTGCATGCGAATCAAACGAGTTAGCTTCAAATCCAAGAGAAACACATGATTTAACTTCAAATCAATGCGAAGTAGAAGGCTTAGCTTCAAATCCATGCGAAACAAATGCTTCAGCTTCAAATACTTTTGACAAACATGATTTAGCTTCAACTGCATGCGAAACAAACGAGTTAGCTTCAAAACCAAGCGAAACACATGATTTAGCTTCAAATCAATTTGAAGTAGAATGCTTAGCTTCAAATTCATGCGAAACAAATGGTTTAGCTTCAAATACTTGTGATATACATGATTCAGCTTCTTCTGCTTGCGAAACAAACGAGTTAAATTCAAAACCAAGCGAAACACATGATTTACCTTCAAATCAATTCGAAATAGAAGGCTTAGCTTCAAATCAATGCGACGTAGAAGGCTTATCATCAAATCAATGCGAAACAAATGGTTTAGCTTCAAATACTTGTGATATACATGATTTAGCTTCAACTGCATGCGAAACAATCGAGTTAGCTTCAAAACCAAGCGAAACACATGATTAGTTGCAAATCAATCCGAAGTAGAAGGCTTAGCTTCAAATCCATGCGAATCAAACGGTTTAGCTTCAAATACTTGTGATATACATGATATAGCTTCAACTGCTTGCGAAACAAACAAGTTAGCTTCAAATCCAATAGAAAAACAAGATTTAAATTTAAATCAATGTCAAGTAGAAGGCTTAGCTTCAAATCCATGCGAAACAAATGCTTTAGCTTCAAATACTTTTGATAAACATGATTTAGCTTCAACTGCATGCGAATCAAACGAGTTAGCTTCAAATCCAAGAGAAACACATGATTTAGCTTCAAATCAATGCGAAGTAGAAGACTTAGCTTCAAATCAATGCGAAGTAGAAGGCTTAGCTTCAAATCCATGCGATTCACATGATTAAGCTTCGAATCAATGCGCAGTACAAGGCTTATCTTCAAATAGATGCGAAACAAATGGTTTAGCTTCAAGTACTTGTGATATACATGATTCAGCTTCAAATGCAGGCGAAACAAACAAGTTAGCTTCAAATCAATGCGAAACACATGATTTAGCTTCAAATTCAAGCGAAACCCATGGTTTAGCTCAATAGTCATGCGACACAGATGGTTTATATTCAGATACTTGTGGTAAACATGATTTAGCTTCAACTGCAAACGAAACAAACGAGTTAGCTTCAAATCCAAGCGAAACACATGATTTACCTTCAAATCAATGCGATGTAGAAGACTTAGCTTCAAATCAATGCGAAGTAGAAGGCTTAGCTTCAAATGCATGCGAAACAAACGAGTTAGCTTCAAATCCATGCGATTCACATGATTAAGCTTCGAATCAATGCGCAGTACAAGGCTTATCTTCAAATACATGCGAAACAAATGGTTTAGCTTCAAGTACTTGTGATATACATGATTCAGCTTCAAATGCAGGCGAAACAAACGAGTTAGCTTCAAATCAAAGCGAAACACATGATTTAGCTTCAAATTCTAGCGAAACCCATGGTTTAGCTCAATAGTCATGCGACACAGATGGTTTATATTCAGATACTTGTGGTAAACATGATTTAGCTTCAACTGCAAACGAAACAAACGAGTTAGCTTCAAATCCATGCGATTCACATGATTAAGCTTCGAATCAATGCGCAGTACAAGGCTTATCTTCAAATACATGAGAAACAAATTATTTATCTTCAGATAATTACGATATAAGTGATATAGCTTCAAATGCAGGTGAAACAATCGAGTTAGCTTCAAATCCATGCGAAGTGGAAGGCTTAGCTTCAAATACATGAGAAACAAATGGTTTAGCTTCAATTACTTATGATATACATGATTTTGTTTCAACTGCATGCGAAACAAATTCCTTAGCTTCAAATCCATGCGAAACAAACGAGTTAGCTTCAAATCCATGCGAAACACATGATTTAGCTTCAAATTCAAGCGAAACCCATGGTTTAGCTCAATAGTCATGCGACACAGATGGTTTATATTCAGATACTTGTGGTAAACATGATTTAGCTTCAACTGCAAACGAAACAAACGAGTTAGCTTCAAATCCAAGCGAAACACATGATTTACCTTCAAATTAATGCGAAGTAGGAGGCTTATCTTCAAATCCAGGCGAAACAAATGGTTTAGCTTCAAATACTTGTGATATACATGATTTAGCTTCAACTGCATGCGAAACAAACGAGTTAGCTACAAAACCAAGCGAAACACATGATTTAGCTTCAAATCAATGCGATGTAGAAGGCTTGGCTTCAAATTCATGCGAAACAAATGGTTTAGCTTCAAATACTTGTGCTATACATGATTTATCACCAAATGCAGGCGAAACAAAGGAGTTAGCTTCAAATCCATGGGAAACACATGATTTAGCTTCAAATAAATGCGAAGTAGAAGACTTATCTGCAAATCCATGCGAAACAAATGGTTTAGATTCAAATACTTGTGATATTCATGATTTAGCTTCAACTGGATGCGAATCAAACGAGTTAGCTTCAAATCCAAGAGAAACACATGATTTAACTTCAAATCAATGCGAAGTAGAAGGCTTAGCTTCAAATCCATGCGAAACAAATGCTTCAGCTTCAAATACTTTTGACAAACATGATTTAGCTTCAACTGCATGCGAAAGAAACGAGTTAGCTTCAAAACCAAGCGAAACACATGATTAGTTGCAAATCAATGCGAAGTAGAAGGCTTAGCTTCAAATCCATGCGAATCAAACGGTTTAGCTTCAAATACTTGTGATATACGTGACTTATCTTTAAATGCAGGCGAAACAAAAGAGTTAGCTTCAAATCCATGCGAAACACATCAATTAGCTTCAAATTCATGCGAAACACATGGTTTAGCTTCATAGCTTCATGTTCTTGCGAAACAGATGGTTTAGATTCAGATACTTGTGATAAACATGATTTAGCTTCAACTGCTTGCGAAACAAACAAGTTTGCTTCAAATCCAAGCGAAACACATGATTTAGATTCAAATTCATGCGAAGTAGAAGGCTTAGATTCAAATATATGCGAAACGAATGGTTTAGCTTCAAATACTTGCGAACATTAGTGATATAGCTTCAACTGCATGAGAAACAAATATGTTTGCTTCAAATCCAAACGAAACACTTGATTTAGCTTCAACTCAATGCGAAGTAGAAGGCTTAGCTCCAAATACATGCGAATCAAATGGTTTAGCTTCAAATAATTGAGATATACATAATTTAGCTTCAACTGCATCGAAACAAACGAATTAGCTTCAATTTCTAGCGAAATACATGATTTAGTTTCAAATCAATGCGAATTAGAAGGCTTATCTTCAAATACCTGCGAAAGAAAAGGTATAGCTTCAAATACTTGTGATTTACATGATTTAGCTTCAAATGCAGGCGAAACAAACGAGTTAGCTTCAAAACCATGTGAAACACATGACTTACCTCGAAATCAATGCGAAGTAGAAGTCTTGTCTTCGAATCCATGCGAAACAAATGGTTTAGCTTCAAATACTTGTGATATACATGATTTAGCTTCAACTGCATTCGAAATAAACGAGTTAGCTTCAAATCCATGCGAAACACATGATTTTACTTCAAATCATTCCGAAGTAGAAGCATTAGCTTCAAATCAACGCGAAACAAATGGTTTAGCTTCAGATACTTGTAATATACATGATTTAGCTTCAATTGAATGCGAAAAAAACGAGTTAGCTTCAAATCCATGCGAAACACATGATTTAGCTTCAAATCAATGCGAAGTGGAAGGCTTAGCTCCAAATCCATGCGAATCAAATGGTTTAGCTTCAAATACTTGTGATTTACATGATTTATCTTCAACTGCATGCGAAACAAATGAGTTAGCTTCAAATCCAAGAGAAACACATGATTTAGCTTCAAATCAATGCGAAGTAGAAGGCTTAGCTTCAAATCCATGCGAATCAACTGCATTAGCTTCAAATACTTGTGTTATACATGATTTAGCTTTAAATGCAGCCGAAACAATCGAGTTAGTTTCAAATCCAAACGAAACACAAGATTTAGCTTCAAATTCATGCGAAGTAGAAGGCTTATCTTCGAATCCATGCGAAACAAACGGTTCAACTACAAATACTTGTGATATACACGATTTAGCTTTCTGCATGCGAACCAAACGAGTTTAGCTTCACACCAATGGAAAAACATGATTTACCTTCAAATCAATGCGAAGTAGAATGCATAGCTTCAAATCCATGCGAAAACGAATGATTTGGCTTCATATACTTGCGAATATAAGTGATATAGCCCTCAACTGCATGCGAAACAAACGAGTTATCTTCAAATCCAAGCGAAACACATGATTTAGCTTCAAATCAGTGCGAAGTAGAAGGCTTAGCTTCAAATCCATGCGAAACAAATGGTTTAGCTTCAAATACTTGTAGTATACATTATTTAGCTCCAACTGCATTCGAATCAAACAAGTTTGCTTCAAATCCAAGCGAATCACATGATTCAGCTTCAAATCAATGCGAAGTAGAAGTCTCAGTTTCAAATCCATGCGAATCAAATGGTTTTGCTTCAAATACTTGTGATATACATGATTTAGCGTCAAGTGCAATCGATACAAACGAGTTAGCTTCAAATCCAAGCGACACACATGATTAAGATTCCAATTAATGCGAAGTAGAAGGCTTAGCTTCAAATTCATGCGAAACGAATGATTGACCTTCAAATACTTGCGAATATAAGTGTTATAGCTTCAAATGCATGCGATACAAACGAGTTAGCTTCAAATTCATGCGAAACGCATGATGTAGCTTCAAATCAATGCGAAGTAGAAGGCTTAGCTTCAAATCCATGCGACACAAATGATTTAGCTTCAAATACTTGCGAATATAAGTGATATAGCTTCAAATGGTGGCGAAACTCACGAGTTTGCTTTACATCAATGCGAAGCACATGATTTAGATTCAAATCAGTGCGAAGTAGAAGGCTTAGCCACAAATTCTTGCGATACAAATGGTTTAGCTTCAAATACTTGTGATATACATAATTTAGCTTCAACTGCATGCGAAACAAACGAGTTAGCTTCAAATCCAAGCGAAACACATGATTTAGCTTCAAATCAATGCGAAGTAGTAGCCTTTGTTTCAAATTTATGCGAAACGAATGATTTGGCTTCAAATACTTGCGGATGTAAGCGATATAGCTTCAACTGCATGCGAAACAAACGAGTTAGCTTCAAATCCAAGCGAAACACATGATTTAGCTTCAAATCAATGCGAAGTAGTAGCCTTTGTTTCAAATTTATGCGAAACGAATGATTTGGCTTCAAATACTTGCGGATGTAAGCGATATAGCTTCAACTGCATGCGAAACTAACGAGTTAGCTTCAAATCCATGCGAATCACATGATTTCGCTTCAAATCCATGCGAGAAACACGATTTAGATTCAAATCTATGCGAAACGAAAAGTTTAGCTTCAAATTCTTGCTTTATACATGATTTAGCTACAACTGCATGTGAAACAGACGTCTTAGTTTCAAATTCAAATGAAACACATGTTTCAGCTTCAAATCAATGCGAAGAAGAAGGCTTATCTTCGAATCTATGCGAAACAAATGGTTTAGCTTCAAATACCTGCGATATACATGATTTTGCTTCAACTGCATGCGAAACCAACGAGTGATATTCACATCCAAGCGTAAAACATGACTTTGCATCAAATCAATGCGAAGTAGAAGGCTTAGCTTCAAATCCATGCGACACAAATTATTTAGCTTCAAATACTTGTGATAAACATGATTTAGATACAACTGCATGCGAAACAAACGAGTTAGCTTCAAATCCAAGCGAAACACATGATGTAGCTTCAAATCCATGCGAAACACATGATGTAGCATCAAATCAATGCGAAGTAGAAGGCTTAGCTTCAAATCCGTGCGTACCGAATGATTTGGCTTCAAATACTAGCGAATATGAGTGATACAGCTTCAACTGCATGCCAAACAAACGAGTTATCTTCAAATCCAAGCGAAATCCATGATTTTGCCTCAAATCAAGGCGGGGGAGAAGGCTTAGCATCAAATACATGCGACACAAATTATTTAGCTTCACATACTTGTGATATACATAATTTAGCTTCAGCTGCATGCGAAACAATAGATTTATCTTCACACCCAAGGGAAACACATGATTTAAATTCAAATCAATGCGAAGTAGAAGGCTAATCTTCAAATCCATGCGAAACGAATGATTTGGCTTTCAATGCTTGCGAATATAAGTGATATAGCTTCAACTGCATGCGAAACAAACGAGTTAGCTTCAAATCCAAGCGAAACACATGATATAGTTTCAAATCAATGCGAAGTAGAAGGCTTAGCTTCAAAACCATGCGAAACAAATGCTATAGCTTCAAATAATTGTGATATACATGCTTTAGCTCAACTGCATCGAAACAAACGAATTATCTTCAATTTCTAGCGAAACACATGATTTAGTTTCAAATCAATGCGAATTAGAAGGCTTATCTTCAAATACATGCGAAAGAAAAGGTATAGCTTCAAATACTTGTGATTTACATGATTTAGCTTCAAATGCAGGCGAAACAAACGAGTTAGCTTCAAAACCATGTGAAACACATGACTTACCTTGAAATCAATGCGAATTAGAAGTCTTGTCTTCGAATCCATGCGAAACAAATGGATTAGCTTCAAATACTAGCGATATACATGATTGAGCTTCAAATGCAGGAGAAACAAACGAGTTAGCTTCAAATCCATGCGAAACAAACGAGATAGTTTCAATTCCATGTGAAACGCATGATTTAGCTTCGAATCAATGCGAATTAGAAGGCTTATCTTCAAATACATGCGAAAGAAAAGGTATAGCTTCAAATACTTGTGATTTACATGATTTAGCTTCAAATGCAGGCGAAACAAACGAGTTAGCTTCAAAACCATGTGAAACACATGACTTACCTTGAAATCAATGCGAAGTAGAAGGCTTAGCTTCAAATCCATGCGACACAAATGATTTAGCTTCAAATACTTGCGAATATAAGTGATATAGCTTCAAATGCTGGCGAAACTTACGAGTTTGCTTTACATCCATGCGAAACACATGATTTAGATTCAAATCAGTGCGAAGTAGAAGGCTTAGCTACAAATTCTTGCGATACAAATGGTTTAGCTTCAAATACTTGTGATATACATAATTTAGCTTCAACTGCATGCGAAACAAACGAGTTAGCTTCATATCCAAGCGAAACACATGATTTATAATTCAAATCAATGCGAAGTAGAAGGCTTAACTTCAAATCCATGCGAAACGAATGATTTAGCTTCAAATACTTGCGAACATAAGTGATATAGCTTCAACTGTCTGCGAAACAAACGAGTTTGCTTCAAATCCAAACGAAACACTTGATTGGATTGGATCCATTCGACACAAATTATTTAGCTTCATATACTTGTGATATACATGATTTAGCTTCAGCTGCATGCGAAACAATAGATTTAGCTTCACACCCAATGGAAACACATGATTTAACTTCAAATCAATGCGAAGTAGAAGGCTTATCTTCAAATCCATGCGAAACGAATGATTTGGCTTCAAATACTTGCGAATATAAGTGATATAGCTTCAAATGCAGGCGAAACAAACGAGTTAACTTCAAATCCATGCGAAACGAATGATTGAGCATCAAATACCTGAGAATATAAGTGATATAGCTTCAAGTGCATGCGAAACAATCGAGTTAGTTTCAAATCCATTCAAAACGCATGATTTAGCTTCAGATCAATGTGAAGTAGAAGGCTTAGCTTCAAATCCGTGCGAAACACATGATTTAGCATTAAATCAATGCGAAGTAGAAGGCTTAGCTTCAAATCCATGCGAAGCGGATTATTTGGCTTCAAATACTTGCGAATATAAGTGATATAGATTCAACTGCACGCGAAACAAACGAGTTAGCTTCAAATCGAAGCGAAACACATGATTTAGCATCAAATCCATGCGAAACACATGATTTAGCATCAAATCAATTCGAAGCGGAAGGCTTATCTTCAAATTCTTGCGAAACAAATGGTTTAGCTTCAAATACTTATGATTTACATGATTTAGCTTCAACTGCATGCGAAACAAACGAATTAGCTTTAAATCCAAGCGATACACATAATTCAGCTTGAAATACGTTCGAAACACATGGTTTGGCTTAATATTCATGCAAAACAAATGGTTTAGGTTCATAGCTTCACATTCTTGCGAAACAGATGGTTTAGATTCAGATACTTGTGATATACACGATATAGCTTCAACTGCATGCGAAACAAACGAGTTAGCTTCAAATCCAATCGAAACACATCATTCTGCTACAAATTCATGCGAAGTAGAAGGCTTAGCTTCAAATCCATGCGAAGCGGATTATTTGGCTTCAAATACTTGCGAATATAAGTGATATAGATTCAACTGCACGCGAAACAAACGAGTTAGCTTCAAATCGAAGCGAAACACATGATTTAGCTTCAAATCCATGCGAAACACATGATTTAGCATCAAATCAATGCGAAGCGGAAGGCTTATCTTCAAATTCTTGCGAAACAAATGGTTCAGCTTCAAATACTTGTGATATACATGAGTTAGCTTCAACTGCATGCGAAACAAACGAGTTAGCTTCAAATCCAAGCGAAACACATGATTCAGCTTCAAATCCATGCGAAAAACGTGATTTATCTTCAGATCAATGCGAAGTGGAAGGCTTAGCTTCAAATCCATGCGAAACGAATTATTTGGCTTCAAATAGTTGCGAATATAAGTGATATAGATTCAACTGCATGCTAAACAAACGAGTTATCTTCAAATCCAAGCGAAACACATGATTCTGCTTCAAATCAATGCGAAGTAGATGGCTTAGCTTCAAATCCATGCGAAACGAATGGTTTAGCTTCAAATACTTGCGATATAAGTGATATAGCTTCAAATGCCGTCGAAACAAACGAGTCAGCTTCAAATCCAAGCGAATACATGATTTAGCTTCATATCAATACGAAGTAGGAGGCTTAGCTTCAAATCCATGCGAAACGAATGATTTATCTTCAAATACTGGCGATTATAAGTGATATTGGTTCAAATGCAGGAGAAACAAACGAGTTAGCTTCAAATTCAAGCGAAACACATGATTTAGCTACAAATCAATGCGCAGTAGAAGGCTTAGCTTCAAATCCATGCGAAACAAATGGTTCAGCTTCAAATAACTGTGATATACATGATATAGCTTCAACTGCAGGCGAAACAAACGAGTTGGCTTCAAATCCAAGCGAATACATGATTTAGCTTCAAATCAATACGAAGTAGGAGGCTTAGCTTCAAATCCATGCGAAACGAATGATTTATCCTCAAATACTTGCGAATATAAGTGATATAGCTGCAACTGCATGCGAAACAAACGAGTTAGCTTCAAATCCAATCGAAACACATGATTTAGCTTCATATTCATGCGAAGTAGAAGGCTTAGCTTCAAATCCATGCGAAACGAACTATTTGGCTTCAAATACTTGCGAATATAAGTGATATAGATTCAACTGCATGCTAAACAAACGAGTTATCTTCAAATCCATGCGAAACACTTGATTTAGCTTCAAATCAATGCGAAGTAGAAGGATTAGCATCAAATCCATGCGATACAGATTATTTAGATTCATATACTTGCGATATAAGTGATATAGCTTCAAATGCAGGCGAAACAAACGAGTGAACTTCAAATCCAAGCGAAACACATGATGCTGCTTCAAATCAATGCGAAGTAGATGGCTTAGCTTCAAATCCATGCGAACCGAATGATTTGGCAGCAAATACTTGCGAATATAAGTGATATAGCTGCAACTGCATGCGAAACAAACGAGTTATCTTCAAATCCAAGCGAAACACATGATTCTGCTTCAAATCAATGCGAAGTAGATGGCTTAGCTTCAAATCCATGCGAAACGAATGGTTTAGCTTCAAATACTTGCGATATAAGTGATATAGCTTCAAATGCCGTCGAAACAAACGAGTCAGCTTCAAATCCAAGCGAATACATGATTTAGCTTCAAATCAATACGAAGTAGGAGGCTTAGCTTCAAATCCATGCGAAACGAATGATTTATCTTCAAATACTTGCGAATATAAGTGATATAGCTGCAACTGCATGCGAAACAAACGAGTTAGCTTCAAATCCAATCGAAACACATGATTTAGCTTCATATTCATGCGAAGTAGAAGGCTTAGCTTCAAATCCATGCGAAACGAACTATTTGGCTTCAAATACTTGCGAATATAAGTGATATAGATTCAACTGCATGCTAAACAAACGAGTTATCTTCAAATCCATGCGAAACACTTGATTTAGCTTCAAATCAATGCGAAGTAGAAGGATTAGCATCAAATCCATGCGATACAGATTATTTAGATTCATATACTTGCGATATAAGTGATATAGCTTCAAATGCAGGCGAAACAAACGAGTGAACTTCAAATCCAAGCGAAACACATGATGCTGCTTCAAATCAAGGCGAAGTAGATGGCTCAGCTTCAAATCCATGCGAACCGAATGATTTGGCAGCAAATACTTGCGAATATAAGTGATATAGCTGCAACTGCATGCGAAACAAACGAGTTATCTTCAAATCCAATCGAAACACATGATTTAGCTTCAAATACATGCGAAGTAGAAGGCTTAGCTTCAAATCCATGCGAAACGAATTATTTGGCTTCAAATACTTGCGAATATAAGTGATATAGATTCAACTGCATGCTAAACAAACGAGTTGGCTTCAAATCCAAGCGAATACATGATTTAGCTTCAAATCAATACGAAGTAGAAGGCTTAGCTGGAAATTCATGCAGAACGAATGAATGACCGTCAAATACTTGCGAATATAAGTGATATAGCTTCACATGCAGGCGAAACAAATTAGTTAGCATCGAATACATGCGAAACGAATGCTTTAGATTCAAGTCAATGCGAAATAGAAGTCTTAGCTGCAAATCCGTGCAACACAAATGGTTTAGCTTCAAATACTTGCGATATAAGTAATATAGCTACAAATGCAGGCGAAACAAACGAGTTTTCTTCAAATCCATGTGAAACACATCATTTAGCTTCAAATTCATGCGAAACACATGGTTTGCTTAATATTCATGCGAAACACATGGTTTAGCTTAATATTCATGTGAATCAAATGGTTCAGCTTCAAATACTTGTGATATACATGGTTTAGCTTCAACTGCGTGCGAAACAAACGAGTTAGCTTCAAATCCAAGCGAAACACATGTTTTAGTTTCAAATCAATGCGAAGTAGAAGGCTTAGCTTCAAATCCATGCGAATAAAATGGTTTAGCTTCACATACTTGTGATATACATGATTTAGCTTCAACTGCTTGCGAAACCAACGAGATGGCTTCAAATTCATGCGAAACACATGATTTAGCTTCAAATCAATGCGAAGGACGAGGCTTAGATGCATATCCATAAGAATCAAATGGTTTAGCTTCACATACTTGTGATATACATGATTTAGCTTCAAATGCAGGCGAAACAAACGAGTTAGCATCAAATCCATGCGTAACACATGATTTAGCTTCAAATCAATACGAAGTAGAAGGCTTAGGTTTCTAATCGATGCGAAACAAATAGTTTAGCTTCAAATACTTGTGATATACATGATTTAGCTTCAACTGCATGCGTAACATATGAGTTAGCTTCAAATCCAAGCGGAACACATGATTTAGCTTCAAATTCTTGCGAATCACATGGTTTAGATTCAAATCCTTGCGATACAATTGGTTTAGCTTCAAATACTTGTGATTTATATGATTTAGCTTCGACTGCATGTGAAGCAAACGAGTTAGCTTCAAATCCATGCGAAACACATGGTTTAGCTTCAAATCAATGCGAAGTAAAAGGCTTATCTTCAAATCCATGCGTAACAAATGGTTTTGCTTCAAATACTTGTGATATACATGATTTAGCTTCAACTGCATGCCAAAAAAACGAGAGGTTCAAATCCATGCGAAACTCATGATGTATCTTCAAATCAATGCGAAGTAGTAGGCTTAGCTACAAATACAAGAGAAACAAATCATTTATCTTCAGATAATTGCGATATATGTGATATAGCTTCAAATGCACGCGAAACAATCGAGTTAGATTCAAATCCATGCTACATACATGATTTAGTTTCAAATCAATGCGAAGTAGAAGGCTTAGCTTCACATCAATGCGAAACAAATGGTTATCTTCAAATACTTCTGATACAAATTGTTAGTGCACAGCTCTAATGTCTTTATGAGACGGACGTGCATAACCGGCTGTTTTTTGAGCCCAGGTTTTTTGAGAAATCGTTTCGGTCCCGATGGCCGGGACTAGTCATAAAGCAGGAAAGGTTCCGAAGGGTCAGCCTGACATTGTTTTATGACGGTCATGCCTGGAGGAGCTTTCCTGTCTTTGCCGGGGCCCTGCGGCCGTCTGCTTTGAGACGGACCAGCTGATTGGCTATTGCCAAAATCGGGCAGGACAAATCGGCGAGTGATGTGGGTGCGTTGGAGGGATGGTCTGCTGCGAGCGAGGGTATTCTCTGATAGAGACTAGAGTTCGGATAGAAGTCATAGCAACAAGACATCCTGACCAAGGGTGTACTGTAGTCAGGGGCTAAATACAAAATAGCAGGCAGAATCCGGTTCTTTATTTTATACAGTCCACAAATCTATAGCGTCATAATTCGTCGCTATTATTGACGACGCTATGACGCCCCAACATTTGGTCCTTCGAGCCGGATAGTTGCGGATCGAAACTTTAGTCCTTGGGTTTTCTCAAGCTGGTATTCGGCCTCTGTTTTCAACTGGTGATCTTTGAGGAAGATTTCATCAAGCACGTTACAAGCTACGCCTCTTGGATGTTTTGGAGACCACGAAGCTGCCGTTCAGACACGGACATCCTCGTTGACGGAACAGTGGGACTCTCCGTAGGATACAACTCTCGCATGGTCAAGAAGTCTACGATTAGTCAACTACGCTAACAAGGCTCGTTTCTAGGAAATCTCAAATCATCGTTGAGATTTCATCAAGAACGTCACAACCTACGCCTTTTGGATATTTTGGAGACCACGAAGCTGCCGTTCAGACACGGACATCCTCGTTGACGGAACAGCAACACCAAGGCTCCTTTCTACGAAACCTGAAATCATCATTGAGTGAGTAAACGAATCATCTTCCACTCCCAATTTCCTTCCTGTCGTATTCTACTTCCATTAAAATGGCATCTGAAAGTAGTGAATCACAAGTTTTGAAAAACTTGAAAAGGAAGCGTGCTACCATTAAGTCGCAAGTAACGCGTTTAGGAGCGCGCGTTGAAACTGCGGAAGGTTCAACGCTCAACTCGCTCGAAACCCTCACCACTAGATTAGATCAGCTTCTTAGTGCGTATGAGGACACACAATTTGAGATAGAAGGCGAAGATGTTTCCTCAGATCATGACGCGGAGAGAGACGCCTTTGAGAAGCATCACGCTACCATCATGAATTCAATAAATTTACGCAAAAATTCATTGAGAAACACGCATAGACCCAATCTCGCAATTAGGAATTCAACAGAATCACCAAATACTATAAAGGTGACACAAGCTAGCTCTTTACTGCCACAAATTCAAATTAGGCCATTCGACGGCAACCCATTAGAATGGAACAGCTTTCGCGATACATTTGATTCGCTGGTCCACCAGAACGAAGATCTACCGGCCGTACAGAAATTCCACTTACTTAAAAACGCCTTACGTGGAGAAATAGCGTCGGTGATCACCTCGTTGACTGCATCAGAGGAGAATTATATAGTTGCTTGGGAATTATTACAAAAGCGTTGCAACAAACGTCGGCAAATTGTGTATGCACATTTAAAGTCTTTGTTGGAATTACAAGACGTTAAGGTAGATTCCCCGGACAGACTGCGCAACATTGGAGCACATTTTTAGTTTATCTAATCAGTAACAAGTTAGATAGGAATACCCGCAGAGCTTGGGATCGCACGTTAGAAAATCACGAGTTGCCGCAATTTGGACAGCTAGTCGAATTTATAAATAAACATGCGCGCGGAGACGAACGGGACAATAGCTTCGCTCGCCCGAATCAGCAAACCCAAATAGTAACGCGTTCACGCGAAAAACAACGCCATTTAGGGCAAACTTTCGTAACCACCAATTCGCGAATTGCGTGCAAAATTTGCAAAGGAGAACATTTTGTTTCAAGCTGTCCGAAACTTTTAGAAGTAACCCCTGGAGATCGCTTAGACATCATCAAAAGGGGAAAATTATGCATCAATTGCTTGCGGAGCGGCCACACAGTCGCCTATTGTAGATACACTAACTGCAAAAAGTGTGGTAAAAAACATCATACTCTTCTACATATTGCGGAAAGGGAAACTAATAGTCAATCAGAGATTGAGAGACCCACCTCCCCATCATCCATGCCACAAACTTCGAGATCCTTTGCCGTTAATAGTTGCAACGAAGTATTATTAGGGACAGCGATCGTTACCTTTGTAACTCGCGATAAGAGTGAACACGATTGTCGTGTGCTGTTAGACAGCGGTTCACAAACAAATTTCATAACCGAAAGAATGGCCGATAAGTTACAATTGAGAAAACGGGAAATAGATTCTTCGGTAGGTGGAATTGCCAATGTCGAGACCCGCGTCAAATATCTGGTCAATGCCGTAATTAAATCACGCACCACCCAATTTAATGATACGGTAACTTTAGTGACGCTTCCTTCCATCACTGGAATGCTACCTTCGCGCCAGGTAAAACGTACCGAAATTGATATTCCGACCGAAATAACGTTAGCTGATCCTGAGTTCAATATTCCGGGCCCAATAGATGCAATTCTCGGGAATCAACTGTTTTTCACACTTTTATGTTTGGGACGAATCAAACTTTGTGCGCAAAATATTATCATTCAAGAAACATTAGTAGGTTGGATAGTCACGGGAGCTACAACCAAACAAGAACAAGTAGCAAAGGGAAAACCCTCAAGATCACTGCACGCATCCTCCTTAGACAATGCGCTAACAAAGTTTTGGGAGATAGAAGAAATAGCAGAGCGCAAAAATTTATCTAGCGAAGAACAGGCATGTGAAAATCACTTCGTTGAAAATACAGTTCGCGATGTACATGGACGCTATATCGTGCGCTTGCCATTTAACGATAGGAAGAATTTCATAGGCGAATCTCGGGGTCTTGCTCTCAAGAGATTTTATTCACTCGAACGCAAATTCTGCAAAGACCCTGATCTTCTTATACATTATAAACAATTCCTGTCAGAATATCTAGCATTAGGCCACATGACAGAAGTCAGTGATGCACGAGATGGCAAGGAGTTTTACTTACCGCACCACGCGGTAATAAAGGAGTGCAGCTTCACTACTAAGGTCAGGGTAGTTTTCGATGCCTCGGTTAAATCCTCATCGGGCGTATCCTTAAATGACGCACTTTTGGTCGGTCCCACCATTCAAGATAACTTATGGGCAATTTTACTACGATTTCGCTTTCACATGTTCGTCCTGACAGCAGACATAGAAAAAATGTTTAGGCAGATTAAAATGCATCCCGATGATGCGAAATTTCAAAAAATATTATGGCGCGATTCGAAGGAAGAGTCAATCAAAACGTTCCAATTAAATACGGTCACGTATGGAACCGCTTCGGCTCCTTTTTTAGCGGTACGATGTCTACAGCAATTAGCCGAAGATGAACAGATCAGATTTCCGAATGCGTCGCGAACCTTTAAAGAAGATTTCTATGTCGATGATTTGCTCACCGGCGCATCTACCTTCAATGAAGCAATCAACTTACGCAATGAGTTGATTGATTTAGCTAGAAATGGGGGCTTCCATCTACGTCAATGGGCCTCAAATAACCATAAGTTGATTAGCGATTTAAAGGACCATGACGATCGACAAGCGATATGCTTAGATCTCAGTCAGACAAAGAAAACTCTGGGAGTTTTCTGGAATCCATCCAGTGATTCCGTAACTTACGCGGTAAACTCCTTTAGCGAAACTAGACTCACTAAGCGAATAGTTTTATCTCAAATAGCGCAATTATTCGACCCCCTTGGACTTCTCGGTCCCGTGATTATACGGGCAAAAATAATTATGCAAGACATTTGGAAGTCGAAAGTCACTTGGGATCAACCAATTCCGCAGGATATAGCCAAGGTGTGGTTAGAAACCAGAAATGAACTGGCTCAATTAGACAATTTTTCGTGCCCTCGGAGGGTAATGTTAGAAACCTCACGAGAAATACAACTCCATGGCTACTGCGATGCTAGTGAAAGGGCCTACGGCGCTTGCATATACATTCGTACCCTAGACCACTCAGGTAGGGTACGGGTCTCTCTATTATGCGCAAAATCCAAAGTAGCCCCTCTTAAAATCCTATCATTACCGCGGTTAGAGCTTTGCGCGGCTAGGTTATTAACGCGATTGAATAAGGAGGTAGCGAAGGCGTTGACCAATATAACTTTTGACGCGATTAGGTTTTGGTCAGATTCAATTATTGTGTTGCAGTGGATTAGGACAGCTCCACATTTGCTGAAAACCTTTGTAGCCAATAGAGTCAGCGAAATTCAAACAGACTCGGACCCACGTAACTGGATGCACGTATCAGGACGTGATAATCCAGCAGATTATATTTCTCGCGGACAATTGGCATCCACATTTATGAATAATAAGGTATGGCTAAACGATCCTGCGTGGCTCTCCCTAGACGAATGCTTTTGGCCACAATTGGACATTCCGCAAAGAGAAATTCTCGAGCGAAAAACCACAATAACGTTCCTTGCACGAGAAGGGACGAATGACCTGTTAACGCGATACTCTTCCATTGCGCGACTTAATAGAATTGTAGCTTACACACTACGATTCATTCACAATTGTAGATCGAAAAACAGACTTACGGGAAATTTATCAACTACAGAAATTCGCAAGGCGCATTTAGTTATCATTAAACAAGCCCAGTTAGAGGCATTTCCGATAGAAATAAACTGTTTGGAACGAAAAACAGCTATGCCCAAAGGGAGCAGAATATTAAATTTAAATCCATTCCTTGATCAGGATAAGCTTCTACGAGTAGGAGGTCGGCTAAGACATGCCCCATTAAGTTACTGTCAAAAACACCCATTGATATTACCCCATAGGCACCATATTACAAATTTGATAATTGAAAGCGAGCACCTACGTCACTGGCACGCAGGCACACAGGCAACTCTTAATGCGGTCCGACAAATTTATTGGCCAATAGATGGAATGAGAGCCATAAAGATCGTCATACACAAATGTATAAGGTGTTTTAGAGTAAAACCAAAGGTCCCAGTATATATAATGGGCGACTTACCCAAGAACAGAGTCACCAGGGCACGACCGTTTCAAAACGTAGGCGTGGATTATTGTGGTCCATTTTTTATAAAGGAAAAAAAGGTTAGTAATCGTTGCAAAATCAAGACGTATGTAGCGATTTTTGTATGCTTCGTGACCAAGGCCGTTCATCTAGAACTTACATCGGACCTTACCACTGAATCTTGCTTAGGAGCATTCAAGCGATTCTATGCCAGAAGAGGAAAGGCCACGAACATTTACTCCGACAACGGCACTAATTTCGTCGGCGCCAAAAACGAAATTACAGAAGTTCAAAGATTTCTCAGCTCCAACGAGCACAATAGTAAAATTAATCGTTTTTTATCGGACCAGGGAATTAATTGGCACTTCTCTCCGCCTCGGACTCCACACTTTGGTGGATTATGGGAGGCCGCCGTAAAGTCTTTTAAAGGACATCTGTACAAAACTATAGGAAACGAGCTGTTCACATTCGAGCAACTGAACACCTATATTATCGAAGTAGAAGCCATATTGAATTCCTGTCCCCTAACTCCCCTCTCCTCAGATCCGAACGATATTACTGCTTTATCACCCAGTCACTTCCTAATAGGTGATTCGTTAATGCAACTCCCTGAGTACGATTTGCGAGACACACCCGTTAACAAACTTTCGTCATGGCAACACATCCAGCGAGTGAAACAACACTTCTGGAATCGGTGGAGTAATGAATGTTTACAGACGCTGCACACCAGAAACAAATGGCATATCCCGAATGACACCCAGCACAAGAAGGGTACATTGGTGATCATCCGGGAAGACAACACACCTCCGTTAACCTGGAAACTAGGACGGATCATTGACATTTGTCCAGGCCGGGACAAAATAGTGAGAGTCGCGACTGTCAAGACGGCCCAGGGGACCTACCAGCGGGCCATTAAAAAATTGTCCCCACTTCCCATTGATGACCCGGAATAAGATAATACACCCAAACACCGTTAGAACTTGTAATCACTCAGAAATTTGTGAATACTTATTCCCATTATGTATACATGCGTATTAGTGTAACTAGAGTTAAGTTAGGACAGTAGTATTGTCAATAAATCGTTACAACGACAAACTAGACCAGCCCTCTTCAAATGTAAATTGAGCGGTGCACTATCAATTTAGTAATTTCGAACGTAACCGTTCAAGGTGGTCGGTATGCTAGTGCACAGCACTAATGTCTTTATGAGACGGACGTGCATAACCGGCTGTTTTTCGAGCCCAGGTTTTTTGAGAAATCGTTTCGGTCCCGATGGCCGGGACTAGTCATAAAGCAGGAAAGATTCCGAAGGATCAGCCTGACATTGTTTTATGACGGCCATGCCTGGAGGAGCTTTCCTGTCCTTGCCGGGGCCCTGCGGCCGTCTGCTTTGAGACGGACCAGCTGATTGGCTATTGCCAAAATCGGGCAGGACCAATCGGCGAGTGATGTGGGTGCGTTGGAGGGATGGTGGTCTGCTGAGAGCGAGGGTATTCTCTGATAGAGACTAGAGTTCGGATAGAAGTCGTAGCAACAAGACATCCTGACCAAGGGTGTACTGTAGTCAGGGGCTAAATACAAAATAGCAGGCAGAATCCGGTTCTTTATTTTATACAGTCCACAAATCTATAGCGTCATAATTCATCGCTATTATTGACGACGCTGTGACGCCCCAACACACATGATTTAGCTTCAAGTGCATGCGAAACAAACGAGTTAGCTTCAAATCCAAGCGAAACACATGATTTAGCTTCAATTTCATGCAGAGTAGAAGTCGTAGCTTCAAATGCAGGCGAAACTATCGAGTTAGCTTCAAATCCATGCGAATCACACAATTTAGCTTCAAATCAATGCGAAGTAGACGGCCTAGCTTTAAATCCATGCGAAACGAATGGTTTGGATTCAAACACTTGCGAACATAAGTGATATAGCTTCAAGTGCATGCGAAACAAACGAATTAGCTTCAAATCCACGCGAATCACATGACTTAGCTTCAAATCAATGCGAAGTAGAAGGATAATATTCGAAATCATGCGAAACAAATGGTCTAGCTTCAAATACTCGTGATATACATGATTTAGCTTCAAATGTAGGCGAAATAAACGAATTAGTTTCAAATCCATGCGAAACACATGATTTATCTTCAAATCAATGCGAAGTAGAAGGCTTATCTTCGAATCCATGCGAAACAAATGGTTCAGCTTCAAATACTTGTGATATACATGATTTAGCTTCAAAAGCAGGGGAAACAAACGAGTTAGCTTCAACTCCATTCGAAGCACACGATGTGGCTTCAAATCAATGCGAAGTAGAAGACTTATCTTCGAATCCATGCGAAACAAATGGTTTAGCTTCAAATACTTGTGATACACATGATTTATATTCAAATGCAGGCGAAGAAAACGAGTTAGCTTCAAATCAATGCGAAACACATGGTTTAACTTCAAATTCATGCGAAACACATGGTTTAGCTTCAACCACTTGTGATATACATGATTTAAATTCAACTGCATGAGAAACAAACAAGTTAACTTCAAATTCAAGCGAAACACATGATTTAGCTTCAAATAAATGCGCAGTGGAAGCCTTAACTTCAAATACATGAGAAACAAATGATTCATCTTCAGATAATTGCGATATAAGTGATATACCTTCAAATGCATGCGAAACAAACGAATTATCTTCAAATCCAAGCGAAACACATAATTCAGCTTCAAATACGTTCGAAACACATGGTCTTGCTTAATATTCATGCAAAACAAATGGTTCAGCTTCAAATACTTGTGATATACATGAATTAGCTTCAAATGCAGGCGAAACAAACGAGTAGGCTTCAAAACCAAGCGAAACACGTGATTTAGCTTCAAATCAGTACGAAGTAGAAGGCTTAGATCCAAATCCATGCGAATCAAATGGTTTAGCTTAAAATACTTGTTTTATACATGATTTAGCATCAACTGCATTGCGAAACAAACGAGTTAGCATCAAATCCAAGCGAATCACATGATTTAGATTCAAATTCATGCGAAGTAGAAGGCTTAGCTTCAAATCCATGCGAAACGAATGATATAGCTTCAAATACTTGTGATATACATGATTTAGCTTTAATTGCATGCGAAACAAACAAGTTTGCTTCAAATCCAAGCGAAACACATGTTTTAGATTCAAATTCATGCGAAGTAGGAGGCTTAGATTCAAATCCTTGCGATACAAATGGTTTAGCTTCAAATACTTGTTTATACATGATTTAGCTTCAACTGCATGCGAAACAAACGAGTTAGCATCAAAACCATGCGAAACACATGATTTTTCTCCAAATTAAGGCGAAGTGGAAGGCTTAGATTAAAATCCATGCGAATCAAATGGTTTAGCTTCAAATACTTGTGATATACATGACTTGGCTCCAGCTGTATGCGAAACAAACGAGTTAGCTTCAAATCCAAGAGAAACACAAGATTTAGCTTCAAATCAATGCGAAGTAGAAGGCTTAGCATCAAATCCATGCGATACAAATGATTTAGCTTCATATACTAGCGATATAACTGATATAGATTCAAATGCAGGCGAAACAAGCGAGTTAGCTTCAAATCCAAGCGTAACACATGATTTAGCTTCAAATCAATGCGAAGTAGAAGGCTTAGCTTCAAGTCCATGCGAAACAAATGGTTTAACTTCAGATACTTGTGATATACATGATTTACCTTCAAATGCAGGCGAAGAAACGAGATAGCTTCAAATCCATGCGAAACACATGGTTTAGCTTCAAATACTTATGATTTACATGATTTAGCTTCAATTGCATGCGAAACAAACGAATTAGCTTTAAATCCAAGCGAAACACATAATTCAGCTTCAAATACGTTCGAAACACATGGTTTAGCTTAATATTCATGCAAAACAAATGGTTTAGGTTCATAGTTTCACATTCTTGCGAAACAGATGGTTTAGATTCAGATACTTATGATATACATGATATATCGTCAAATGCAGGCTAAACAAACGAGTTAGCTTCAAATCCATGCGAAACACATGATTTAGCTTTAAATTCATGCGAATCACATGGTTTAGCTTCATTGCTTCATATTCTAGCGAAACAGATGATTTAGAATCAGATACTTGTGATAAACATGAATTAGCTTCAACTGCATGCGATACAAACGAGTTACCTTCAAATCCCAGCGAAACACATTATTTAGCTTCAAATCAATGCGAAGTAGATGGCTTAGCTTCAAATCCATGCGAAACGATTGGTTTAGCTTCAAATACTTGTCGTATACATGATTTAGCTTCAACTGCATGCGAAACAAACGCCTTAACTTCAAATCCAAGCGAAACACATGATTTAGTTTCAAATGAATGCGAAGAAGAAGGCTTAGCTTCAAATCCATGCGAATCACATGATTTAGCTTCAAATCAATGCGAAGTAGTAGGCTTATCTTCGAAACCATGCGAAACAGATGGTTTAGATTCAGATAGTTGTGATAAAAGTGATTTAAATTCAACTGCATGCGAAACAATCGAGAGAGCATCAAATCCAAGCGTAACACATGACTTTCCTTCAAATCATTGCGAAGTAGAAGGCGTAGCATCATATCCATGCGACACATATGATTTAGCTTCAAATACTTGCGATATAAGTGATATAGCTTCAAATGCAGGAGAAACAAAAGCGTGAGCTTCAAATCCAAGCGTACCTCATGATTTAGCTTCAAATCAATCCGATGTAGATGACTTTGCTTCAAATCCATGCGAAACAAATGATTTAGTTACAAATACTTTCGAGTATAAGCGATATATCTTTAACTGCATGCGAAACAAACGAGTTAGCATCAAATCCATGCGTAACAAATGATTTAGGTTCAAATCAATACGAACTAGAAGGCTTAGTTTCAAACCAATGCGAAACAAATGGTTTAGCTCCAAATACTTATGATATACATGATTTAGCTTCAACTGCATGCTAAACAAACGAGTTAGCATCAAATCCATGCGTAACACATGATTTAGCTTCAAATCAATACGAAGTATAAGGCTTAGCTTCAAATCCATGCCAAACAAACGAGTTAGCTTCAAATCCATGCGAAACTCATGATTTAGCTTCAAATCAATGCGAAATAGAAGGCTGATTTTCGAATCCATGCGAAACAAATAGTTTAGCTTCAAATACTTGTGATATACTAGATTTAGCTTCAATAGCATGCGAAACAAACGTGTTAGCTTTAAATCCATGCGAAACACATGACTCAGCTCCAAATCAATGCGAAGTAGAATGCTCAGCTCCAAATCCATGGGAATCAAATGGTTTAGCTTCAAATACTTGTGATATACATGATTTTGATTCAACTGCATGCGAAACAATCGTGTTAGCTTCAAATCCATGCGAAACAAACGAGTTAGCTCACAAATCCATGCGAAACTCGTGATTTAGCTTCAAATCAATGCGAAATAGAAGGCTGATTTTTGAATCCATGCGAAACAAATGGTTTAGCTTCAAATACTTGTGATATACATGGTTTAGCTTCAACTGCATGCGAAACAATCGTGTTTGGTATAAATCCATGCGAAACACATGATTTTGCTCCAAATCAATGCGAAGGAGAAGGCTTAGCTCCAAATCAATGGGAATCAAATGGTTTAGCTTCAAATACTTGTGAAATACATGATTTAGCTTCAACTGCATGCGAAACAAATGAGTTAGCTTCAAATCCATGCGAAACAAACGAGTTAGCTTCAAATCCATGAGAAACTCGTGATTTAGCTTCAAATCAATGTGAAATGGAAGGCTGTTTGTCGAATCCATGCGAAACAAATGTTTTAGCTTCAAATACTTGTGATATACATGATTTAGCTTCAACTGCATGCGAAACAAATGAGTTAGCTTCAAATCCATGCGAAACAAACGAGTTAGCTTCAAATCCATGAGAAACTCATGATGTAGCTTCAAATCAATACGAAATAGAAGGCTGATTTTCGAATCCATGCGAAACAAATAGTTTAGCTTCAAATACTTGTGATATACTAGATTTAGCTTCAATAGCATGCGAAACAAACGAGTTAGCTTTAAATCCATGCGATAGAAACGAGTTAGCTTCAATTCCATGAGAAACACATGATTTATCTTCAAATCAATGCGAAGTAGAAGACTGATCTTCGAATCCATGCCAAACAAATGGTTTAGCTTCAAATACTTGTGATATACACGATTGAGCTTCAACTGCATGCGAAATAAACGAGTTAGCTTGAAATCCAAGCGAAACACATGATTTATTTTCAAATCAATGAGAAGTGGAAGGCTTAGCTTCAACATCATGCGAAACAAATGGTTTAGCTTCAAATACTTGTGATATACATGATTTAGCTTCAACTGCATTCGAAACAAACGTGTTAGCTTTAAATCCATGAGAAACACATGATTTAGCTTCAAATCAATGCGAAATAGATGACTGATTTTCGAATCCATTCAAAACAAATGGATTATCTTCAAATACTTGTGAAATACATGATTTAGCTTCAACTGCATGCGAAACAAACGAGTTAGCTTCAAATCCATGAGAAACACATGATTTAGCTTCAAATCATTGCGAAATAGAAGGCCGTTTTTCAAATCCATACGAAACAAATGGTTTAGCTTCAAATACTTGTGATATACATGATTTTGCTTCAACTGCTTGCGAAACAAACGTGTTAGCTATAAATCCATGCGAAACACATGATTTTGCTCCAAATCAATCCGAAGGAGAAGGCTTAGCTCCAAATCAATGGGAATCAAATGATTTAGCTTCAAATACTTGTGATATACATGATTTTGATTCAACTGCATGCGAAACAATCGTGTTAGCTTCAAATCCATGCGAAACAAACGAGTTAGCTTCAAATCCATGCGAAACTCGTGATTTAGCTTCAAATCAATGCGAAATAGAAGGCTGATTTTTGAATCCATGCGAAACAAATGGTTTAGCTTCAAATACTTGTGATATACATGATTTAGCTTCAACTGCATGCGAAACAATCGTGTTAGGTATAAATCCATGCGAAACCGATGATTTTGCTCCAAATCAATGCGAAGGAGAAGGCTTAGCTCCAAATCCATGCGAATCAAATGGTTTAGCATCAAATACTTGTGATATACATGATTTTGATTCAACTGCAAGCGAAGCAAATGAGTTAGCTTCAAATCCATGCGAAACAAACGAGTTAGCTTCAAATCCATGGGAAACTCATGACTTAGCTTCAAATCAATGCGAAATAGAAGGCTGATTTTCTAATCCATGCGAAACAAACGTGTTAGCTTTAAATCCATGCGAAACACATGATTTAGCTCCAAATCAATGCGAAGTAGAATACTTAGCTCCAAATCCATGAGAATCAAATGGATTAGCTTCAAATACTTGTTATATACATGATTTAGATTTAACTGCATGCGAAACTAACGAGATAACTTCAAATCCAAGCGAAACACTTGATTTAGCTTCAAATCAATGCGAAGTTGAAGGCTGATCTTCGAATCCATGCGAAACAAATGGTTTAGCTTCAAATACTTGTGATATAAATGATTTTGCTTCAACTGCAAGCGAAACAAATGAGTTAGCTTCAAATCCATGCGAAACAAACGAGTTAGCTTCAAATCCAAGGGAAACTCATCATTTAGCTTCAAATCAATGCGAAATAGAAGGCTGATTTTCTAATCCATGCGAAACAAATGGTTTAGCTTCAAATACTTGTGATATACATGATTTAGCTTCAAGTGCATGTGATATACATGATTTAGCTTCAACTGCATGCGAAACAAACGAGTTAGCTTCAAATCCATGAGAAACACATGATTTAGCTTCAAATCATTGCGAAATAGAAGGCCGTTTTCCAAATCCATACGAAACAAATGGTTTAGCTTCAAATACTTGTGATATACATGATTTAGCTTCAACTGCTTGCGAAACAAACGTGTTAGCTATAAATCCATGCGAAACACATGATTTTGCTCCAAATCAATCCGAAGGAGAAGGCTTAGCTCCAAATCAATGGGAATCAAATGGTTTAGTTTCAAATACTTGTGATATACATGATTTTGATTCAACTGCATGCGAAACAATCGTGTTAGCTTCAAATCCATGCGAAACAAACGAGTTAGCTTCAAATCCATGCGAAACTCGTGATTTAGCTTCAAATCAATGTGAAATAGAAGGCTGATTTTTGAATCCATGCGAAACAAATGGTTTAGCTTCAAATACTTGTGATATACATGATTTAGCTTCAACTGCATGCGAAACAATCGTGTTAGGTATAAATCCATGCGAAACACATGATTTTGCTCCAAATCAATGCGAAGGAGAAGGCTTAGCTCCAAATCAATGGGAATCAAATGGTTTAGCTTCAAATACTTGTGATATACATGATTTAGCTTCAACTGCATGCGAAACAAACGAGTTAGCTTCAAATCCAAGCGAAGCACTTGATGTAGCTTCAAATCGATGCGAAGTAGAAGGCTTAGCTCCAAATCCATGCGAATGAAATGGTTTAGCATCAAATACTTGTGATATACATGATTTTGATTCAACTGCAAGCGAAGCAAATGAGTTAGCTTCAAATCCATGCGAAACAAACGAGTTAGCTTCAAATCCAAGGGAAACTCATCATTTAGCTTCAAATCAATGCGAAATAGAAGGCTGATTTTCTAATCCATGCGAAACAAATGGTTTAGCTTCAAATACTTGTGATATACATGATTTAGCTTCAAGTGCATGTGATATACATGATTTAGCTTCAACTGCATGCGAAACAAACGAGTTAGCTTCAAATCCATGAGAAACACATGATTTAGCTTCAAATCATTGCGAAATAGAAGGCCGTTTTCCAAATCCATACGAAACAAATGGTTTAGCTTCAAATACTTGTGATATACATGATTTAGCTTCAACTGCTTGCGAAACAAACGTGTTAGCTATAAATCCATGCGAAACACATGATTTTGCTCCAAATCAATCCGAAGGAGAAGGCTTAGCTCCAAATCAATGGGAATCAAATGGTTTAGTTTCAAATACTTGTGATATACATGATTTTGATTCAACTGCATGCGAAACAATCGTGTTAGCTTCAAATCCATGCGAAACAAACGAGTTAGCTTCAAATCCATGCGAAACTCGTGATTTAGCTTCAAATCAATGTGAAATAGAAGGCTGATTTTTGAATCCATGCGAAACAAATGGTTTAGCTTCAAATACTTGTGATATACATGATTTAGCTTCAACTGCATGCGAAACAATCGTGTTAGGTATAAATCCATGCGAAACACATGATTTTGCTCCAAATCAATGCGAAGGAGAAGGCTTAGCTCCAAATCAATGGGAATCAAATGGTTTAGCTTCAAATACTTGTGATATACATGATTTAGCTTCAACTGCATGCGAAACAAACGAGTTAGCTTCAAATCCAAGCGAAGCACTTGATGTAGCTTCAAATCGATGCGAAGTAGAAGGCTTAGCTCCAAATCCATGCGAATGAAATGGTTTAGCATCAAATACTTGTGATATACATGATTTTGATTCAACTGCAAGCGAAGCAAATGAGTTAGCTTCAAATCCATGCGAAACAAACGAGTTAGCTTCAAATCCATGGGAAACTCATGACTTAGCTTCAAATCAATGCGAAATAGAAGGCTGATTTTCGAATCCATGCGAAACAAATAGTTTAGCTTCAAATACTTGTGATATACTAGATTTAGCTTTAATAGCATGCGAAACAAACGAATTAGCTTTAAATCCATGCGATAGAAACGAGTTAGATTCAATTCCATGAGAAACACATAATTTAGCTTCAAATCAATGCGAAGTAGAAGACTGATCTTCGAATCCATGCGAAACAAAAGTGTTAGCTTCAAATCCATGCGAAACGATTTATTTAGTTTCAAATATTTGCGAATATAAGTAATGTGGCTTCAAACGCATGCGAAACAAACGAGTTAGCTTCAAATCCAAGCGAAACACATGATTTAGATTCAAATCAATGCCAAGTAGAAGGTTTAGCATTAAATCCATGAGAAACGAATGGTTTAGCTTCAAATCAATGTGAAGTAAAAGGCTTATCATCAAATCCATGCGAAACAAATGGTTTAGCTTCAAATACTTGTGATGTATATGATTTAGCTTCAACTGCATGCCAAAAAAACGAGTGAGGTTCAAATCCATGCGAAACACATGATTTAGCTTCAAATAAATGCGGAGTAGAAGGCTTAGCTTCAAATACATGAGAAGAAAATGATTTATCTTCAGATAATTGCGATATATGTGATATAGCTTCAAATGCACGCGAAACAATCGAGTTAGATTCAAATCCATGCGAAATACATGATTTAGTTTCAAAACAATGCGAGGTGGTAGGCTTAGCTTCGCATGCATGAGAAACAAATGTTTTAGCTTCAAATACTTGTGATAAACATGATTTAGCTTCAACTGCAAGCGAAACAAACGAGTTAGCTTCAAATCAAAGAGAAGCACATGATATAACTTCAAATCAATGCGAAGTAGACGGCTTAACTACAAATCCATGCGAATCACATAATTTAGCTTCAAAAACTTGTTTAATTCGTGATTTAGCTTCAACTGCATGCGAAATAAACGAGTTAGCTTCAAATCCATGGGAAACACATGATTTCGCTTCCAATTCATGCGAAACACATGGTTTAGCTTCATATTCTTGCGAAACAGATGTTTTAGATTCACATACTTTTGCTAAACATGATTTAGCTTCAACTGCATGCGAGTCAAACGAGTTAGCTTCAAATCCATGCGAAACGCATGATTTAGCTTCAAATCAATGCGAAGTACAAGGCTTACATTCAAGTCCATGCGAAACAAATGGTTTAGCTTCAAATACTTGTGATATACATGATTTAGCTTCAACTGCATGCGAAACAAAAGAGTTAACCTCAAATCCAAGCGAAACACATGATTTAGATTCAAGTACTTGCGATATAAATGAAATAGCTTCAAATGCAGGCGAAACAAACGGGTTAGCTTCAAATCCATGCGAAACACATGATTTAACTTCAAATTCTTGCGAATCACATGGTTTAGCTTCATAGCTTCATATTCTTGCGAAACAGATGGTTTAGAGTCATATACTTGTGATAAACATGATTTAGCTTCAACTGCAAGCGAAACAAACGAGTTAGCTTCAAATCGAAGAGAAGCACATGATATAACTTCAAATCAATGCGAAGTAGACGGCTTAACTACAAATCCATGCGAATCACATAATTTAGCTTCAAAAACTTGTTTAATACGTGATTTAGCTTCAAGTGCATGCGAAATAAACGAGTTAGCTTCAAATCCATGGGAAACACATGATTTAGCTTCCAATTCATGCGAAACACATGGTTTAGCTTCATATTCTTGTGAAACAGATGTTTTAGATTCACATACTTTTGCTAAACATGATTTAGCTTCAACTGCATGGGAGTCAAACGAGTTAGCTTCAAATACTTGTGATATACATGATTTAGCTTCAACTGCATGCGAAACAAAAGAGTTAACCTCAAATCCAAGCGAAACACATGATTTAGGTTCAAGTACTTGCGATATAAATGAAATAGCTTCAAATGCAGGCGAAACAAACGGGTTAGCTTCAAATCCATGCGAAACACATGACTTATAATCAACTCAATGCGAAGTAGAAAGCATAGCTTCAATTCCATGCGACAAAAATGAATTAGCATCAAATGCTTGCGATATAAATGATGTACCTTCAAATGCAGGCGAATCAAACGAGTTAGCTTCACATCCATGCGAAACACATCATTCTGTTTCAAATTCATGCGAAACACATGGTTTAGCTTCATATTCTCGCGAAACATATGGTTTAGATTCAGATACTTGTGATAAAGATAATTTAGATTCAACTGCATGCGAATCAAACGAGTTAGCTTAAAAACCATGCGAAACACATGATTTAGCTTCAAATCAATGCGAAACACATGATTTAGCTCCAAATCAATGCGAAGTAGTAGGCTTAGCATCAAATCCATGCAACACCAACTATTTAGCTTCATATACTTGCGATATAAGTGATATAGCTTCAAGTGCAGGCGAAACAAACAAGTTAGTTTCAAATCCATGCGAAACACATGATTTAGCTTCAAATCAAAGCGAAGTAGAAGGCTCAGCTTCAAATCCGCGCGAAACAAATGATTTACCTTCAAATACTTGCGATATAAATGATTTAGCTTCAAATGCATGCGAAAAAAACGAGTTAGCTTCAAATCCATGCGAAACAAACGAGTTAGCTTCAAATCCATGCGAAACTCGTGATTTAGCTTCAAATCAATGTGAAATAGAAGGCTGTTTGTCGAATCCATGCGAAACAAATGTTTTAGCTTCAAATACTTGAGATATACATGATTTAGCTTCAACTGCATGCGAAACAAATGAGTTAGCTTCAATTCCATGCGAAACAAACGAGTTAGCTTCAAATCCATGAGAAACGCATGATGTAGCTTCAAATCATTGCGAAATAGAAGGCTGCTTTTCGAATCCATGCGAAACAAATGGTTTAGCTTCAAATCAACTTGTGATATACATGATTTAGCTTCAACTGCATGCGAAACAAACGTGTTAGCTTTAAATCCATGCGAAACACATGACTCAGCTCCAAATCAATGCGAAGTAGAATGCTTAGCTCCAAATCCATGGGAATCAAATGGTTTAGCTTCAAATACTTGTGATATACATGATTTTGATTCAACTGCATGCGAACCAATCGTGTTAGCTTCAAATCCATGCGAAACAAACGAGTTAGCTTCAAATCCATGCGAAACTCGTGATTTAGCTTCAAATCAATGCGAAATAGAAGACTGATTTTTGAATCCATGCGAAACAAATGGTTTAGCTTCAAATACTTGTGATATACATGATTTAGCTTCAACTGCATGCGAAACAATCGTGTTAGGTATAAATCCATGCGAAACACATGATTTTGCTCCAAATCAATGCGAAGGAGAAGGCTTAGCTCCAAATCAATGGGAATCAAATGGTTTAGCTTCAAATACTTGTGATATACATGATTTAGCTTCAACTGCATGCGAAACAAACGAGTTAGCTTCAAATCCAAGCGAAGCACTTGATGTAGCTTCAAATCGATGCGAAGTAGAAGGCTTAGCTCCAAATCCATGCGAATGAAATGGTTTAGCATCAAATACTTGTGATATACATGATTTTGATTCAACTGCAAGCGAAGCAAATGAGTTAGCTTCAAATCCATGCGAAGCTCATGATTTAGATTCAAATCAATGCGAAATAGAGGGCCGATTTCCGAATCCATACGAAACAAATGGTTTAGCTTCAAATACTTGTGATATACTAGATTTAGCCTCAACAGCATGCGAAACAAATGAGTTAGCTTCAACTGCATTCGAAACAAACGTGTTAGCTTTAAATCCATGAGAAACACATGATTTAGCTTCAAATCAATGCGAAATAGATGACTGATTTTCGAATCCATTCAAAACAAATGGATTATCTTCAAATACTTGTGAAATACATGATTTAGCTTCAACTGCATGCGAAACAAACGAGTTAGCTTCAAATCCATGAGAAACACATGATTTAGCTTCAAATCATTGCGAAATAGAAGGCCGTTTTTCAAATCCATACGAAACAAATGGTTTAGCTTCAAATACTTGTGATATACATGATTTTGCTTCAACTGCTTGCGAAACAAACGTGTTAGCTATAAATCCATGCGAAACACATGATTTTGCTCCAAATCAATCCGAAGGAGAAGGCTTAGCTCCAAATCAATGGGAATCAAATGATTTAGCTTCAAATACTTGTGATATACATGATTTTGATTCAACTGCATGCGAAACAATCGTGTTAGCTTCAAATCCATGCGAAACAAACGAGTTAGCTTCAAATCCATGCGAAACTCGTGATTTAGCTTCAAATCAATGCGAAATAGAAGGCTGATTTTTGAATCCATGCGAAACAAATGGTTTAGCTTCAAATACTTGTGATATACATGATTTAGCTTCAACTGCATGCGAAACAATCGTGTTAGGTATAAATCCATGCGAAACCGATGATTTTGCTCCAAATCAATGCGAAGGAGAAGGCTTAGCTCCAAATCAATGGGAATCAAATGGTTTAGCTTCAAATACTTGTGATATACATGATTTAGCTTCAACTGCATGCGAAGCAAATGAGTTAGCTTCAAATCCATGCGAAACAAACGAGTTAGCTTCAAATCCATGGGAAACTCATGACTTAGCTTCAAATCAATGCGAAATAGAAGGCTGATTTTCTAATCCATGCGAAACAAACGTGTTAGCTTTAAATCCATGCGAAACACATGATTTAGCTCCAAATCAATGCGAAGTAGAATACTTAGCTCCAAATCCATGAGGATCAAATGGATTAGCTTCAAATACTTGTGATATACATGATTTAGATTTAACTGCATGCGAAACTAACGAGATAACTTCAAATCCAAGCGAAACACTTGATTTAGCTTCAAATCAATGCGAAGTAGAAGGCTGATCTTCGAATCCATGCGAAACAAATGGTTTAGCTTCAAATACTTGTGATATAAATGATTTTGCTTCAACTGCAAGCGAAACAAATGAGTTAGCTTCAAATCCATGCGAAACAAACGAGTTAGCTTCAAATCCAAGGGAAACTCATCATTTAGCTTCAAATCAATGCGAAATAGAAGGCTGATTTTCTAATCCATGCGAAACAAATGGTTTAGCTTCAAATACTTGTGATATACATGATTTAGCTTCAAGTGCATGTGATATACATGATTTAGCTTCAACTGCATGCGAAACAAACGAGTTAGCTTCAAATCCATGAGAAACACATGATTTAGCTTCAAATCATTGCGAAATAGAAGGCCGTTTTCCAAATCCATACGAAACAAATGGTTTAGCTTCAAATACTTGTGATATACATGATTTAGCTTCAACTGCTTGCGAAACAAACGTGTTAGCTATAAATCCATGCGAAACACATGATTTTGCTCCAAATCAATCCGAAGGAGAAGGCTTAGCTCCAAATCAATGGGAATCAAATGGTTTAGTTTCAAATACTTGTGATATACATGATTTTGATTCAACTGCATGCGAAACAATCGTGTTAGCTTCAAATCCATGCGAAACAAACGAGTTAGCTTCAAATCCATGCGAAACTCGTGATTTAGCTTCAAATCAATGTGAAATAGAAGGCTGATTTTTGAATCCATGCGAAACAAATGGTTTAGCTTCAAATACTTGTGATATACATGATTTAGCTTCAACTGCATGCGAAACAATCGTGTTAGGTATAAATCCATGCGAAACACATGATTTTGCTCCAAATCAATGCGAAGGAGAAGGCTTAGCTCCAAATCAATGGGAATCAAATGGTTTAGCTTCAAATACTTGTGATATACATGATTTAGCTTCAACTGCATGCGAAACAAACGAGTTAGCTTCAAATCCAAGCGAAGCACTTGATGTAGCTTCAAATCGATGCGAAGTAGAAGGCTTAGCTCCAAATCCATGCGAATGAAATGGTTTAGCATCAAATACTTGTGATATACATGATTTTGATTCAACTGCAAGCGAAGCAAATGAGTTAGCTTCAAATCCATGCGAAACAAACGAGTTAGCTTCAAATCCATGGGAAACTCATGACTTAGCTTCAAATCAATGCGAAATAGAAGGCTGATTTTCGAATCCATGCGAAACAAATAGTTTAGCTTCAAATACTTGTGATATACTAGATTTAGCTTTAATAGCATGCGAAACAAACGAATTAGCTTTAAATCCATGCGATAGAAACGAGTTAGATTCAATTCCATGAGAAACACATAATTTAGCTTCAAATCAATGCGAAGTAGAAGACTGATCTTCGAATCCATGCGAAACAAAAGTGTTAGCTTCAAATCCATGCGAAACGATTTATTTAGTTTCAAATATTTGCGAATATAAGTAATGTGGCTTCAAACGCATGCGAAACAAACGAGTTAGCTTCAAATCCAAGCGAAACACATGATTTAGATTCAAATCAATGCCAAGTAGAAGGTTTAGCATTAAATCCATGAGAAACGAATGGTTTAGCTTCAAATCAATGTGAAGTAAAAGGCTTATCATCAAATCCATGCGAAACAAATGGTTTAGCTTCAAATACTTGTGATGTATATGATTTAGCTTCAACTGCATGCCAAAAAAACGAGTGAGGTTCAAATCCATGCGAAACACATGATTTAGCTTCAAATAAATGCGGAGTAGAAGGCTTAGCTTCAAATACATGAGAAGAAAATGATTTATCTTCAGATAATTGCGATATATGTGATATAGCTTCAAATGCACGCGAAACAATCGAGTTAGATTCAAATCCATGCGAAATACATGATTTAGTTTCAAAACAATGCGAGGTGGTAGGCTTAGCTTCGCATGCATGAGAAACAAATGTTTTAGCTTCAAATACTTGTGATAAACATGATTTAGCTTCAACTGCATGCGAAATAAACGAGTTAGCTTCAAATCCATGGGAAACACATGATTTCGCTTCCAATTCATGCGAAACACATGGTTTAGCTTCATATTCTTGCGAAACAGATGTTTTAGATTCACATACTTTTGCTAAACATGATTTAGCTTCAACTGCATGGGAGTCAAACGAGTTAGCTTCAAATACTTGTGATATACATGATTTTGCTTCAACTGCATGCGAAACAAAAGAGTTAACCTCAAATCCAAGCGAAACACATGATTTAGGTTCAAGTACTTGCGATATAAATGAAATAGCTTCAAATGCAGGCGAAACAAACGGGTTAGCTTCAAATCCATGCGAAACACATGACTTATAATCAACTCAATGCGAAGTAGAAAGCATAGCTTCAATTCCATGCGACAAAAATGAATTAGCATCAAATGCTTGCGATATAAATGATGTACCTTCAAATGCAGGCGAATCAAACGAGTTAGCTTCACATCCATGCGAAACACATCATTCAGTTTCAAATTCATGCGAAACACATGGTTTAGCTTCATATTCTCGCGAAACATATGGTTTAGATTCAGATACTTGTGATAAAGATAATTTAGATTCAACTGCATGCGAATCAAACGAGTTAGCTTAAAAACCATGCGAAACACATGATTTAGCTTCAAATCAATGCGAAACACATGATTTAGCTCCAAATCAATGCGAAGTAGTAGGCTTAGCATCAAATCCATGCAACACCAACTATTTAGCTTCATATACTTGCGATATAAGTGATATAGCTTCAAGTGCAGGCGAAACAAACAAGTTAGTTTCAAATCCATGCGAAACACATGATTTAGCTTCAAATCAAAGCGAAGTAGAAGGCTCAGCTTCAAATCCGCGCGAAACAAATGATTTACCTTCAAATACTTGCGATATAAATGATTTAGCTTCAAATGCATGCGAAAAAAACGAGTTAGCTTCAAATCCATGCGAAACAAACGAGTTAGCTTCAAATCCATGCGAAACTCGTGATTTAGCTTCAAATCAATGTGAAATAGAAGGCTGTTTGTCGAATCCATGCGAAACAAATGTTTTAGCTTCAAATACTTGAGATATACATGATTTAGCTTCAACTGCATGCGAAACAAATGAGTTAGCTTCAATTCCATGCGAAACAAACGAGTTAGCTTCAAATCCATGAGAAACGCATGATGTAGCTTCAAATCATTGCGAAATAGAAGGCTGCTTTTCGAATCCATGCGAAACAAATGGTTTAGCTTCAAATCAACTTGTGATATACATGATTTAGCTTCAACTGCATGCGAAACAAACGTGTTAGCTTTAAATCCATGCGAAACACATGACTCAGCTCCAAATCAATGCGAAGTAGAATGCTTAGCTCCAAATCCATGGGAATCAAATGGTTTAGCTTCAAATACTTGTGATATACATGATTTTGATTCAACTGCATGCGAACCAATCGTGTTAGCTTCAAATCCATGCGAAACAAACGAGTTAGCTTCAAATCCATGCGAAACTCGTGATTTAGCTTCAAATCAATGCGAAATAGAAGACTGATTTTTGAATCCATGCGAAACAAATGGTTTAGCTTCAAATACTTGTGATATACATGATTTAGCTTCAACTGCATGCGAAACAATCGTGTTAGGTATAAATCCATGCGAAACACATGATTTTGCTCCAAATCAATGCGAAGGAGAAGGCTTAGCTCCAAATCAATGGGAATCAAATGGTTTAGCTTCAAATACTTGTGATATACATGATTTAGCTTCAACTGCATGCGAAACAAACGAGTTAGCTTCAAATCCAAGCGAAGCACTTGATGTAGCTTCAAATCGATGCGAAGTAGAAGGCTTAGCTCCAAATCCATGCGAATGAAATGGTTTAGCATCAAATACTTGTGATATACATGATTTTGATTCAACTGCAAGCGAAGCAAATGAGTTAGCTTCAAATCCATGCGAAGCTCATGATTTAGATTCAAATCAATGCGAAATAGAGGGCCGATTTCCGAATCCATACGAAACAAATGGTTTAGCTTCAAATACTTGTGATATACTAGATTTAGCCTCAACAGCATGCGAAACAAATGAGTTAGCTTCAACTGCATTCGAAACAAACGTGTTAGCTTTAAATCCATGAGAAACACATGATTTAGCTTCAAATCAATGCGAAATAGATGACTGATTTTCGAATCCATTCAAAACAAATGGATTATCTTCAAATACTTGTGAAATACATGATTTAGCTTCAACTGCATGCGAAACAAACGAGTTAGCTTCAAATCCATGAGAAACACATGATTTAGCTTCAAATCATTGCGAAATAGAAGGCCGTTTTTCAAATCCATACGAAACAAATGGTTTAGCTTCAAATACTTGTGATATACATGATTTTGCTTCAACTGCTTGCGAAACAAACGTGTTAGCTATAAATCCATGCGAAACACATGATTTTGCTCCAAATCAATCCGAAGGAGAAGGCTTAGCTCCAAATCAATGGGAATCAAATGATTTAGCTTCAAATACTTGTGATATACATGATTTTGATTCAACTGCATGCGAAACAATCGTGTTAGCTTCAAATCCATGCGAAACAAACGAGTTAGCTTCAAATCCATGCGAAACTCGTGATTTAGCTTCAAATCAATGCGAAATAGAAGGCTGATTTTTGAATCCATGCGAAACAAATGGTTTAGCTTCAAATACTTGTGATATACATGATTTAGCTTCAACTGCATGCGAAACAATCGTGTTAGGTATAAATCCATGCGAAACCGATGATTTTGCTCCAAATCAATGCGAAGGAGAAGGCTTAGCTCCAAATCAATGGGAATCAAATGGTTTAGCTTCAAATACTTGTGATATACATGATTTAGCTTCAACTGCATGCGAAGCAAATGAGTTAGCTTCAAATCCATGCGAAACAAACGAGTTAGCTTCAAATCCATGGGAAACTCATGACTTAGCTTCAAATCAATGCGAAATAGAAGGCTGATTTTCTAATCCATGCGAAACAAACGTGTTAGCTTTAAATCCATGCGAAACACATGATTTAGCTCCAAATCAATGCGAAGTAGAATACTTAGCTCCAAATCCATGAGGATCAAATGGATTAGCTTCAAATACTTGTGATATACATGATTTAGATTTAACTGCATGCGAAACTAACGAGATAACTTCAAATCCAAGCCAAACACTTGATTTAGCTTCAAATCAATGCGAAGTAGAAGGCTGATCTTCGAATCCATGCGAAACAAATGGTTTAGCTTCAAATACTTGTGATATAAATGATTTTGCTTCAACTGCAAGCGAAACAAATGAGTTAGCTTCAAATCCATGCGAAACAAACGAGTTAGCTTCAAATCCAAGGGAAACTCATCATTTAGCTTCAAATCAATGCGAAATAGAAGGCTGATTTTCTAATCCATGCGAAACAAATGGTTTAGCTTCAAATACTTGTGATATACATGATTTAGCTTCAAGTGCATGTGATATACATGATTTAGCTTCAACTGCATGCGAAACAAACGAGTTAGCTTCAAATCCATGAGAAACACATGATTTAGCTTCAAATCATTGCGAAATAGAAGGCCGTTTTCCAAATCCATACGAAACAAATGGTTTAGCTTCAAATACTTGTGATATACATGATTTAGCTTCAACTGCTTGCGAAACAAACGTGTTAGCTATAAATCCATGCGAAACACATGATTTTGCTCCAAATCAATCCGAAGGAGAAGGCTTAGCTCCAAATCAATGGGAATCAAATGGTTTAGTTTCAAATACTTGTGATATACATGATTTTGATTCAACTGCATGCGAAACAATCGTGTTAGCTTCAAATCCATGCGAAACAAACGAGTTAGCTTCAAATCCATGCGAAACTCGTGATTTAGCTTCAAATCAATGTGAAATAGAAGGCTGATTTTTGAATCCATGCGAAACAAATGGTTTAGCTTCAAATACTTGTGATATACATGATTTAGCTTCAACTGCATGCGAAACAATCGTGTTAGGTATAAATCCATGCGAAACACATGATTTTGCTCCAAATCAATGCGAAGGAGAAGGCTTAGCTCCAAATCAATGGGAATCAAATGGTTTAGCTTCAAATACTTGTGATATACATGATTTAGCTTCAACTGCATGCGAAACAAACGAGTTAGCTTCAAATCCAAGCGAAGCACTTGATGTAGCTTCAAATCGATGCGAAGTAGAAGGCTTAGCTCCAAATCCATGCGAATGAAATGGTTTAGCATCAAATACTTGTGATATACATGATTTTGATTCAACTGCAAGCGAAGCAAATGAGTTAGCTTCAAATCCATGCGAAACAAACGAGTTAGCTTCAAATCCATGGGAAACTCATGACTTAGCTTCAAATCAATGCGAAATAGAAGGCTGATTTTCGAATCCATGCGAAACAAATAGTTTAGCTTCAAATACTTGTGATATACTAGATTTAGCTTTAATAGCATGCGAAACAAACGAATTAGCTTTAAATCCATGCGATAGAAACGAGTTAGATTCAATTCCATGAGAAACACATAATTTAGCTTCAAATCAATGCGAAGTAGAAGACTGATCTTCGAATCCATGCGAAACAAAAGTGTTAGCTTCAAATCCATGCGAAACGATTTATTTAGTTTCAAATATTTGCGAATATAAGTAATGTGGCTTCAAACGCATGCGAAACAAACGAGTTAGCTTCAAATCCAAGCGAAACACATGATTTAGATTCAAATCAATGCCAAGTAGAAGGTTTAGCATTAAATCCATGAGAAACGAATGGTTTAGCTTCAAATCAATGTGAAGTAAAAGGCTTATCATCAAATCCATGCGAAACAAATGGTTTAGCTTCAAATACTTGTGATGTATATGATTTAGCTTCAACTGCATGCCAAAAAAACGAGTGAGGTTCAAATCCATGCGAAACACATGATTTAGCTTCAAATAAATGCGGAGTAGAAGGCTTAGCTTCAAATACATGAGAAGAAAATGATTTATCTTCAGATAATTGCGATATATGTGATATAGCTTCAAATGCACGCGAAACAATCGAGTTAGATTCAAATCCATGCGAAATACATGATTTAGTTTCAAAACAATGCGAGGTGGTAGGCTTAGCTTCGCATGCATGAGAAACAAATGTTTTAGCTTCAAATACTTGTGATAAACATGATTTAGCTTCAACTGCAAGCGAAACAAACGAGTTAGCTTCAAATCAAAGAGAAGCACATGATATAACTTCAAATCAATGCGAAGTAGACGGCTTAACTACAAATCCATGCGAATCACATAATTTAGCTTCAAAAACTTGTTTAATTCGTGATTTAGCTTCAACTGCATGCGAAATAAACGAGTTAGCTTCAAATCCATGGGAAACACATGATTTCGCTTCCAATTCATGCGAAACACATGGTTTAGCTTCATATTCTTGCGAAACAGATGTTTTAGATTCACATACTTTTGCTAAACATGATTTAGCTTCAACTGCATGGGAGTCAAACGAGTTAGCTTCAAATACTTGTGATATACATGATTTAGCTTCAACTGCATGCGAAACAAAAGAGTTAACCTCAAATCCAAGCGAAACACATGATTTAGGTTCAAGTACTTGCGATATAAATGAAATAGCTTCAAATGCAGGCGAAACAAACGGGTTAGCTTCAAATCCATGCGAAACACATGACTTATAATCAACTCAATGCGAAGTAGAAAGCATAGCTTCAATTCCATGCGACAAAAATGAATTAGCATCAAATGCTTGCGATATAAATGATGTACCTTCAAATGCAGGCGAATCAAACGAGTTAGCTTCACATCCATGCGAAACACATCATTCAGTTTCAAATTCATGCGAAACACATGGTTTAGCTTCATATTCTCGCGAAACATATGGTTTAGATTCAGATACTTGTGATAAAGATAATTTAGATTCAACTGCATGCGAATCAAACGAGTTAGCTTAAAAACCATGCGAAACACATGATTTAGCTTCAAATCAAAGCGAAGTAGAAGGCTCAGCTTCAAATCCGCGCGAAACAAATGATTTACCTTCAAATACTTGCGATATAAATGATTTAGCTTCAAATGCATGCGAAAAAAACGAGTTAGCTTCAAATCCATGCGAAACAAACGAGTTAGCTTCAAATCCATGCGAAACTCGTGATTTAGCTTCAAATCAATGTGAAATAGAAGGCTGTTTGTCGAATCCATGCGAAACAAATGTTTTAGCTTCAAATACTTGAGATATACATGATTTAGCTTCAACTGCATGCGAAACAAATGAGTTAGCTTCAATTCCATGCGAAACAAACGAGTTAGCTTCAAATCCATGAGAAACGCATGATGTAGCTTCAAATCATTGCGAAATAGAAGGCTGCTTTTCGAATCCATGCGAAACAAATGGTTTAGCTTCAAATCAACTTGTGATATACATGATTTAGCTTCAACTGCATGCGAAACAAACGTGTTAGCTTTAAATCCATGCGAAACACATGACTCAGCTCCAAATCAATGCGAAGTAGAATGCTTAGCTCCAAATCCATGGGAATCAAATGGTTTAGCTTCAAATACTTGTGATATACATGATTTTGATTCAACTGCATGCGAACCAATCGTGTTAGCTTCAAATCCATGCGAAACAAACGAGTTAGCTTCAAATCCATGCGAAACTCGTGATTTAGCTTCAAATCAATGCGAAATAGAAGACTGATTTTTGAATCCATGCGAAACAAATGGTTTAGCTTCAAATACTTGTGATATACATGATTTAGCTTCAACTGCATGCGAAACAATCGTGTTAGGTATAAATCCATGCGAAACACATGATTTTGCTCCAAATCAATGCGAAGGAGAAGGCTTAGCTCCAAATCAATGGGAATCAAATGGTTTAGCTTCAAATACTTGTGAAATACATGATTTAGCTTCAACTGCATGCGAAACAAATGAGTTAGCTTCAAATCCATGCGAAACAATCGAGTTAGCTTCAAACCCATGAGAAACACATGATTTAACTTCAAATCAATGCGAAGTAGAAGACTGATCTTCGAATCCATGCGAAACAAATGGTTTATCTTCAAATACTTGTGATATACACGATTGAGCTTCAACTGCATGCGAAATAAACGAGTTAGCTTGAAATCCAAGCGAAACACATGATTTATTTTCAAATCAATGAGAAGTGGAAGGCTTAGCTTCAACATCATGCGAAACAAATGGTTTAGCTTCAAATACTTGTGATATACATGATTTAGCTTCAACTGCATTCGAAACAAACGTGTTAGCTTTAAATCCATGAGAAACACATGATTTAGCTTCAAATCAATGCGAAATAGATGGCTGATTTTCGAATCCATTCAAAACAAATGGATTATCTTCAAATACTTGTGAAATACATGATTTAGCTTCAACTGCATGCGAAACAAACGAGTTAGCTTGAAATCCAAGCGAAACACATGATTTATCTTCAAATCAATGAGAAGTGGCAGGCGTAGCTTCAAATCCATGCGAAACAAACGAGTTAGCTTCAAATCCAAGGGAAACTCATCATTTAGCTTCAAATCAATGCGAAATAGAAGGCTGATTTTCTAATCCATGCGAAACAAATGGTTTAGCTTCAAATACTTGTGATATACATGATTTAGCTTCAAATACATGTGATATACATGATTTAGCTTCAACTGCATGCGACACAAACGAGTTAGCTTCAAACCCATGAGAAACACATGATTTAGCTTCAAATCATTGCGAAATAGAAGGCCGTTCTTCAAATCCATACGAAACAAATGGTTTAGCTTCAAATACTTGTGATATACATGATTTAGCTTCAAATACATGTGATATACATGATTTAGCTTCAACTGCATGCGACACAAACGAGTTAGCTTCAAATCCATGAGAAACACATGATTTAGCTTCAAATCATTGCGAAATAGAAGGCCGTTCTTCAAATCCATACGAAACAAATGGTTTAGCTTCAAATACTTGTGATATACATGATTTAGCTTCAACTGCATGCGAAACAAACGTGTTAGCTATAAATCCATGCAAAACACATGATTTTGCTCCAAATCAATCCGAAGGGGAAGGCTTAGCCCCAAATCCATGGGAATCAAATGGTTTAGCTTCAAATACTTGTGATATACATGATTTTGATTCAACTACATGCGAAACAATCGTGTTAGCTTCAAATCCATGCGAAACAAACGAGTTAGCTTCAAATCCATGCGAAACTCGTGATTTAGCTTCAAATCAATGCGAAATAGAAGGCTGATTTTTGAATCCATGCGAAACAAATGGTTTAGCTTCAAATACTTGTGATATACATGATTTAGCTTCACCTGCGTGCGAAACAAACGTGTTAGCTATAAATCCATGCGAAACACATGATTTAGCTTCAAATAAATGCGAAGTAGAAGGCTTAGCTTCAAATACATGAGAAACAAATGATTTATCTTCAGATAATTGCGATATATGTGATATAGCTTCAAATGCACGCGAAACAATCGAGTTAGATTCAAATCCATGCGAAATACATGATTTAGTTTCAAAACAATGCGAGGTGGTAGGCTTAGCTTCGCATGCATGAGAAACAAATGTTTTAGCTTCAAATACTTGTGGTATACATGATTTAGCTTCAGCTGCATGCGAAACAAATGAGTACCCTTCAAATCCATGCGAATCACATGATTTAGCTTCAAATCAGAGCGAAGTAGAAGGCTTATCTTCGAAACCATGCGAAACAGATGGTTTAGATTCAGATACTTGTGATAAAAGTGATTTAGATTCAACTGTATGCGAAACAAACGAGTGAGCTTCAAATCCAAGCGTAACACATGACTCAGCATCAAATCCATGCAAAGTAGAAGGCGTAGCATCGTATCCATGCGACACATATGATTTAGCTTCAAATACTTGCGATATAACTGATATAGCTTCAAATGCAGGAGAAACAAAAGCGTGAGCTTCAAATCCAAGCGCAACTCACGATTTAGCTTCAAATTAATCCGATGTAGAAAGATTAGCTTGAAACCCATGCGAAACACATGGTTTAGCTTCATATTCTTGCGAAACAGATGTTTTAGATTCACATACTTTTGCTAAACGTGATTTAGCTTCAACTGCATGCGAAACAATCGTGTTAGGTATAAATCCATGCGAAACACATGATTTTGCTCCAAATCAATGCGAAGGAGAAGGCTTAGCTCCAAATCAATGGGAATCAAATGGTTTAGCTTCAAATACTTGTGAAATACATGATTTAGCTTCAACTGCATGCGAAACAAATGAGTTAGCTTCAAATCCAAGCGAAACACTTGATTTTGTTTCAAATCAATGCGAAGTAGATGGCTTATCTTCAAATCCATGCGAATCAAATGGATTAGCTTCAAATACTTGTGATATACATGATTTAGCTGCACATGCAGGCGAAACAAACGAGTTAGCTTCAAATACATGCGAAAAACATGATTTAGCTTCAAATTCATTCGAAGCACATGGTTTAGCTTAATATTCATGCGAAACAAATGGTTCAGCTTCAAATCCTTGCGATATAAGTAATATAGCTTCAAATGCTGGAAATACAATCGAGTGAGCTTCATATCCAAGCGTAACACACGATTGAGCTTCAAATCAAGGCGAAGTGGAAGGCTTAGCTTTAAAACCAATGCGAAACAAATGGCTTAACTTCAAATACTTGTGAAATACATAATTGAGCTTTAACTGCATTCGAAACAAACGTGTTAGCTTTAAATCCATGAGAAACAAACGAGTTAGCTTCAAATCCATGGGAAACTCATGATTTAGCTTCAAATCAATGCGAAATAGAAGGCTGATTTTCTAATCCATGCGAAACAAACGTGTTAGCTTGAAATCCATGCGAAACACATGATTTAGCTCCAAATCAATGCGAAGTAGAATGCTTAGCTCCAAATCCATGAGAATCAAATGAATTAGCTTCAAATACTTGTGATATACATGATTTAGATTCAACTGCATGCGAAACTAACGAGTTAACTTCAAATCCAAGCGAAACACTTGATTTAGCTTCAAATCAATGCGAAGTAGAAGGATGATCTTCGAATCCATGCGAAACAAATGGTTTAGCTTCAAATACTTGTGATATACATGATTTAGCTTCAACTGCATGCGAAACAAACGAGTTAGCTTGAAATCCAAGCGAAACACATGATTTATCTTCAAATCAATGAGAAGTGGCAGGCTTAGCTTCAACTCCATGCGAAACGAATGATTTAGCTTCAAATACTTGCGAGCATAATTGATATAGCTTCAACTGCATGCGAAACAAGCGAGTTTTCTTAAAATCCAAACGATACACCTGATTTAGCTGAAAACCAATGCGAAGTAGAAGGCTTAGCTTCAAATCCATGCGAATCAAATGGTTTAGCTTCAAATACTTGTGATATAAATGATTTTGCTTCAACTGCAAGCGAAACAACTGAGTTAGCTTCAAATCCATGCGAAACAAACGAGTTAGCTTCAAATCCAAGGGAAACTCAGCATTTAGCTTCAAATCAATGCGAAATAGAAGGCTGATTTTCTAATCCATGCGAAACAAATGGTTTAGCTTCAAATACTTGTGATATACATGATTTAGCTTCAAATACATGTGATATACATGATTTAGCTTCAACTGCATGCGACACAAATGTATTAGCTTTAAATCCATGCGAAACAAACGAGTTAGCTTCAAATCCAAGCGAAGCACTTGATGTAGCTTCAAATCCATGCGAAACGAACGAGTTAGCTTCAAATCCATGGGAAACTCATGATTTAGCTTCAAATCAATGCGAAATAGAAGGCTAATTTTCTAATCCATGCGAAACAAACGTGTTAGCTTGAAATCCATGCGAAACACATTATTTAGCTCCAAATCAATGCGAAGTAGAATGCTTAGCTCCAAATCCATGAGAATCAAATGAATTAGCTTCAAATACTTGTGATATACATGATTTAGATTCAACTGCATGCGAAACTAACGAGTTAACTTCAAATCCAAGCGAAACACTTGATTTAGCTTCAAATCAAAGCGAAGTAGAAGGCTGATCTTCGAATCCATGCGAAACAAATGGTTTAGCTTCAAATACTTGTGATATACATGATTTAGCTTCAACTGCATGCGAAACAAACGAGTTAGCTTGAAATCCAAGCGAAACACATGATTTATCTTCAAATCAATGAGAAGTGGCAGGCTTAGCTTCAACTCCATGCGAAACGAATGATTTAGCTTCAAATACTTGCGAGCATAATTGATATAGCTTCAACTGCATGCGAAACAAGCGAGTTTTCTTCAAATCCAAACGATACACTTGATTTAGCTGAAAACCAATGCGAAGTAGAAGGCTTAGCTTCAAATCCATGCGAATCAAATGGTTTAGCTTCAAATACTTGGGATATAAATGATTTTGCTTCAACTGCAAGCGAAACAACTGAGTTAGCTTCAAATCCATGCGAAACAAACGAGTTAGCTTCAAATCCAAGGGAAACTCAGCATTTAGCTTCAAATCAATGCGAAATAGAAGGCTGATTTTCTAATCCATGCGAAACAAATGGTTTAGCTTCAAATACTTGTGATATACATGATTTAGCTTCAACTGCATGCGAAACAAACGTGTTAGCTATAAATCCATGCAAAACACATGATTTTGCTCCAAATCAATGCGAAGGAGAAGGCTTAGCTCCAAATCAATGGGAATCAAATGGTTTAGCTTCAAATACTTGTGATATACATGATTTTGATTCAACTGCATACGAAACAAATGAGTTAGCTTCAAATCCATGCGAAACAAACGAGTTAGCTTCAAATCCATGCGAAACTCGTGATTTAGCTTCAAATCAATGCGAAATAGTAGGCTGATTTTCGAATCCATGCGAAACAAATGGTTTAGCTTCAAATACTTGTGTTATACATGATTTAGCTTCAACTGAATGCGAAACACATGAGTTAGTTTCAAATCCAAGCGAAAAAAAACGAGTTAGCTTCAAATCCATGCGAAACTCGTGATTTAGCTACAAATTAATGCGAAGGAGAAGGCTTAGCTCTAAATCAATGGGAATCAAATGGTTTAGCTTCAAATACTTGTGATATACATGATTTAGCTTCAACTGCATGCGAAACAAACGAATTAGCTTCAAATCCAAGCGAAACACTTGATTTTGTTTCAAATCAATGCGAAGTAGATGGCTTATCTTCAAATCCATGCGAATCAAATGGATTAGCTTCAAATACTTGTGATATACATGATTTAGATTCACATGCAGGCGAAACAAACGAGTTAGCTTCAAATACATGCGAAAAACATGATTTAGCTTCAAATTCATTCGAAGCACATGGTTTAGCTTAATATTCATGCGAAACAAATGGTTCAGCTTCAAATCCTTGCGATATAAGTAATATAGCTTCAAATGCTGGAAATACAATCGAGTGAGCTTCATATCCAAGCGTAACACACGATTGAGCTTCAAATCCAGGCGAAGTGGAAGGCTTAGTTTTAAAACCAATGCGAAACAAATGGTTTAACTTCAAATACTTGTGAAATACATAATTGAGCTTTAACTGCATTCGAAACAAACGTGTTAGCTTTAAATCCATGAGAAACACATGATTTAGCTTCAAATCAATGCGAAATAGATGGCTGATTTTCGAATCCATTCAAAACAAATGGATTATCTTCAAATTCTTGTGATATACATGATTTAGCTTCAACTGCATGCGAAACAAACGAGTTAGCTTGAAATCCAAGCGAAACACATGATTTATCTTCAAATCAATGAGAAGTGGCAGGCTTAGCTTCAACTCCATGCGAAACGAATGATTTAGCTTCAAATACTTGCGAGCATAAGTGATATAGCTTCAACAGAATGCGAAACAAGCGAGTTTTCTTCAAATCCAAAAGATACACTTGATTTAGCTTAAAACCAATGCGAAGTAGAAGGCTTAGCTTCAAATCCATGCGAATCAAATGGTTTAGCTTCAAATACTTGTGATATAAATGATTTTGCTTCAACTGCAAGCGAAACAAATGAGTTAGCTTCAAATCCATGCGAAACAAACGAGTTAGCTTCAAATCCAAGGGAAACTCATCATTTAGCTTCAAATCAATGCGAAATAGAAGGCTGATTTTCTAATCCATGCGAAACAAATGGTTTAGCTTCAAATACTTGTGATATACATGATTTAGCTTCAAATACATGTGATATACATGATTTAGCTTCAACTGCATGCGAAACAAATGTATTAGCTGTAAATCCATGCGAAACAAACCAGTTAGCTTCAAATCCATGCGAAACTCATGATTTAGCTTCAAATCAATGCCAAATAGAAGGCTGATTTTCTAATCCATGCGAAACAAATAGTTTAGCTTCAAATACTTGTGATATACTAGATTTAGCTTCAACAACATGCGAAACAAACGAGTTAGCTTTAAATCCATGCGAAACACATGATTTTGCTCCAAATCAATCCGAAGGAGAAGGCTTAGCTCCAAATCAATGGGAATCAAATGGTTTAGCTTCAAATACTTGTGATATACATGATTTTGATTCAACTGCATGCGAAACAATCGTGTTAGCTTCAAATCCATGCGAAACAAACGAGTTAGCTTCAAATCCATGCGAAACTCGTGATTTAGCTTCAAATCAATGCGAAATAGAAGGCTGATTTTTGAATCCATGCGAAACAGATGGTTTAGCTTCAAATAATTGTGATATACATGATTTAGCTTCAACTGCATGCGAAACAATCGTGTTAGGTATAAATCCATGCGATACACATGATTTTGCTCCAAATCAATGCGAAGGAGAAGGCTTAGCTCCAAATCAATGGGAATCAAATGGTTTAGCTTCAAATACTTGTGATATACATGATTTTGATTCAACTGCAAGCGAAACAAATAAGTTAGCTTCAAATCCATGCGAAACAAACGAGTTAGCTTCAAATCCATGCGAAACTCATGATTTAGCTTCAAATCAATGCGAAATAGAAGGCTGATTTTCGAATCCATGCGAAACAAATAGTTTAGCTTCAAATACTTGTGATATACTAGATTTAGCTTCAATAGCATGCGAAACAAATGAGTTAGCTTCAAATCCATGATAAACAAACGAGTTAGCTTCAAATCCATGAGAAACAAACGAGTTAGCTTCAAATCCATGCGAAACTCATGATTTAGCTTCAAATCAATGCGAAATAGTAGGCTGATTTTCGAATCCATGCGATACAAATGGATTAGCTTCAAATACTTGTGATATACATGATTTTGATTCAACTACATGCGAAACAAATGAGTTAGCTTCAAATCCATGCGAAACAAACAAGTTAGCTTCAAATCGATGCGAAAATTATGATTTAGCTTCAAATCAATGCGAAATAGAAGGCTGATTTTCGAATCCGTGCGAAACAAATGGTTTAGCTTCAAATACTTGTGATATACTAGATTTAACTGCAACAGCATGCGAATCAAACGTGTTAGCTTTAAATGCATGCGAAACACATGATTTAGCTCCAAATCAATGCGAAGTAGAAGGCTTAGCTTCAAAACCAAAGCGAAACAAATGGTTTACCTTCAAATAATTGTGATATTCATGATTTTGCTTCAACTGCATACGAAACATATGAGTTAGCTTCAAATCCATGCGAAACAATCTAGTTAGCTTCAAATCCATGCGAAACTCATGATTTAGCTTCAAATCAATGCGAAACACATGATTTAGCTTCAAATCAAAGCGAAGTAGAAGGCTCAGCTTCAAATCCGCGCGAAACAAATGATTTACCTTCAAATACTTGCGATATAAATGATTTAGCTTCAAATGCATGCGAAAAAAACGAGTTAGCTTCAAATCCATGCGAAACAAACGAGTTAGCTTCAAATCCATGCGAAACTCGTGATTTAGCTTCAAATCAATGTGAAATAGAAGGCTGTTTGTCGAATCCATGCGAAACAAATGTTTTAGCTTCAAATACTTGAGATATACATGATTTAGCTTCAACTGCATGCGAAACAAATGAGTTAGCTTCAATTCCATGCGAAACAAACGAGTTAGCTTCAAATCCATGAGAAACGCATGATGTAGCTTCAAATCATTGCGAAATAGAAGGCTGCTTTTCGAATCCATGCGAAACAAATGGTTTAGCTTCAAATCAACTTGTGATATACATGATTTAGCTTCAACTGCATGCGAAACAAACGTGTTAGCTTTAAATCCATGCGAAACACATGACTCAGCTCCAAATCAATGCGAAGTAGAATGCTTAGCTCCAAATCCATGGGAATCAAATGGTTTAGCTTCAAATACTTGTGATATACATGATTTTGATTCAACTGCATGCGAACCAATCGTGTTAGCTTCAAATCCATGCGAAACAAACGAGTTAGCTTCAAATCCAAGCGAAACTCGTGATTTAGCTTCAAATCAATGCGAAATAGAAGGCTGATTTTTGAATCCATGCGAAACAAATGGTTTAGCTTCAAATACTTGTGATATACATGATTTAGCTTCAACTGCATGCGAAACAATCGTGTTAGGTATAAATCCATGCGAAACACATGATTTTGCTCTAAATCAATGCGAAGGAGAAGGCTTAGCTCCAAATCAATGGGAATCAAATGGTTTAGCTTCAAATACTTGTGAAATACATGATTTAGCTTCAACTGCATGCGAAACAAATGAGTTAGCTTCAAATCCATGCGAAACAATCGAGTTAGCTTCAAATCCATGAGAAACACATGATTTAACTTCAAATCAATGCGAAGTAGAAGACTGATCTTCGAATCCATGCGAAACAAATGGTTTATCTTCAAATACTTGTGATATACACGATTGAGCTTCAACTGCATGCGAAATAAACGAGTTAGCTTGAAATCCAAGCGAAACACATGATTTATTTTCAAATCAATGAGAAGTGGAAGGCTTAGCTTCAACATCATGCGAAACAAATGGTTTAGCTTCAAATACTTGTGATATACATGATTTAGCTTCAACTGCATTCGAAACAAACGTGTTAGCTTTAAATCCATGAGAAACACATGATTTAGC